>NW_024543362.1:0-239030 GCF_018167655.1 Microtus oregoni
ACACAGCACCCTGAGTACTGAGCACGCTGAGCACTGAGCACCCAGCACCCTGGGCACTGTGCACCCAGCACCCCGAGCACTGAGCACCCAGCACCCTGAATACTGAGCCCCCAGCACCCTTAGTACTGAGCACCAAGCACCCCAAGCACTGAGCACCCAGCACGCTGAGTACTGAGCACCCAGCACCCCGAGCACTGAGCACCCAGCACCCCGAGAATGAGCACCCAGCACCCTGAGTACTGAGCACCCAGCACCCTGAGTACTGAGCACCCAGCACCCCGAGCACTGAGCACCCTGAGTACTGAGCACCCAGCACCCTTAGTACTGAGCACTAAGCACCCAGAGCACTGAGCACCCAACACCCCGAGCACGGAGCACCCAGGACCCCGAGCACTGAGTACTGAGCAACCAGCACCCTGAGTACTGAGCACCGAACTCCCCGAGCACTGAGCACCCTGAGTACTGAGCACCCAGCACCCCGATCACTGAGCACCCAGCACCCTGAGCACTGAGCACCCCAGCACCCCGAGCACTGAGCACCCAGCACCCCGAGCACTGAGCACCCAGCACCCTGAGCACTGAGCACCCAGCACCCCGAGCACTGAGCACCCAGCACCCCGAGCACTGAGCACCCAGCACCCCGAGCACTGAGCATCCAGCACCCCGAGCACCGAGCACCCTGAGTACAAAGCACCGAGCACCCTGAGCACTGAGCACCCAGCACCCTGAGCAGTGAGTACCCAGCACCCTGAGTACTGAGCACCCAGCACCCCGAGCACTGAACACCCAACACCCTGAGTACTGAGCACCCAGCACCCTGAGCACTGAGCACCGAGCACCCTGAGCACTGAGCACCCAGCACCCTGAGGACTGAGCACACAGCACCCCGAGCACTGAGCACACAGCACACTGAGCACTGAGCACCCTGAGTACTGAGCACTGAGCACCCTGAGTACTGAGCACTGAGCACCCTGAGTACTGAGCACCCAGCAACCTGAGTACTGAGCAACCAGCACCCCGAGCACTGAGTACCCAGCTCCCTGAGCACTGAGTACCCAGCACCCTGAGCACTGAGCACCCAGCACCCTTAGCACTGAGCACCCAGCACCCTGAGCACTGAGCACCCAGCACCCTGAGTACTGAGCACTGAGCACCCATCACCCCGAGCACTGAGCACCCAGCACCCTGAGTACTGAGCTCCGAGTACCCCGAGCACAGAGCACCCAGCGCCCCGAGCACTGAGCACCCAGCACCCCGAGCACTGAGCCCCCAGCACCCCGAGCACTGAGCACCCAGCACCCCGAGCACTGAGCACCCAGCACCCTGAGTACTGAGCACCCAGCACCCTGAGTACTGAGCACCCAGCACCCTGAGCACTGAGCACCCAGCACCCTGAGTACTGAGCACCCAGCACCCTGAGTACTGAGTACCCAGCACCCTGAGCACTCAGCAACCTGAGTACTGAGGACCGAGCACCCTAAGTACTGAGCACCCAGCACCCTGAGTACTGAGCACCCAGCACCCTGAGCACTGAGCACCCAGCACCCTGAGTACTGAGCACACAGCACCCCGAGTACTGAGCACCCAGCACCCCGAGCACTGAGCACCCAGCACCCTGAGTACTGAGCACTGAGCACACTGAGTACTGAGCACCCAGCACCCTGAGTACTGAGCACCCAGTACCCCGAGCACTGAGCACCCAGCTCCCCGAGCACTGAGCACCCAGCACCCCTAGCACTGAGCACCCAGCACCCTGAGCACTGAGCACCCAGCACCCTGAGCACTGAGCAATGAGCACCCAGCACCCTGAGCACTGAGCACCCAGCACCCCGAGCACTGAGCACCCAGCACCCTGAGCACTGAGCACCCAGCACCCTGAGCACTGAGCACCCAGCACCCTGAGTACTGAGTACCCAGTACCCTGAGCACTGAGCACCCAGCACTCTTAGTACTGATCACCGAGCACCCCGAGCACTGAGCACCCAGCACCCTGAGTACTGAGCACCCAGCACCCTGAGTACTGAGCACCCAGCACCCTGAGTACTGAGCACAAAGCACGCTGAGTACTGAGCACTGAGCACCCTGAGTACTGAGCACCGAGGACCCTGAGGACTGTGCACCCAGCACGCTGAGTACTGAGCACTGAGCACCCTGAGTACTGAGCACCCAGCACCCTGAGCACTGAGCAGCCAGCAGCCTGAGCACTGAGCACCCAGCACCCTGAGTACTGAGCACCCAGCACCCTGAGTACTGAGCACTGAGCACCCTGAGTACTGAGCACCCAGCACCCTGAGCACTGAGTACCCAGCACGCTGAGTACTGAGCACTGAGCACCCTGCGTCCTGAGCACCGAGCACCCTGAGTACTGAGCACCCAGCACCCTGAGCACTGAGCACCCAGCACCCTGAGTACTGAGCACCCAGCACCCCAAACACTGAGCACCCAGCACCCTGAGAACTGAGCACCGAGCACCCTGAGTACTGAGCACCGAGCACACAGAGTACTGAGCAACCTGAGTACTGAGGACCCAGCACCCCGAGAATGAGCACCCAGCACCATGAGTACTGAGCACCGAGCACCCTGAGCACTGAGCACCCAGCACCCTGAGTACTGAGCACCAAGCACTCTGAGTACTGAGCACCCAGCACCCTGAGTACTGAGCACCCAGCACCCTGAGTTCTGAGCACCCAGCACCCTGAGCACTGAGCACACTGAGTACTGAGCACCCAGCACCCTGAGCACTGAGGACCCAGCACCCTGAGTACTCAGCACCCAGCACCCCGAGCACTGTGCACCCAGCACCCTGAGTACTGAGCACTGAGCACCCAGCACCCCGAGCACTGAGCTCCCAGCACCCTGAGCACTGAGTACCCAGCACCCTGAGCACTGAGCACGCAGCACCCTGAGCACTGAGCACCCAGCACCCTGAGCACTGAGTACCCAGCACCCTGAGCACTGAGCACCCAGCACCCTGAGTACTGAGCACTGAGCACCCAGCACCCCGAGCACTGAGCACCCAGCACCCTGAGTACTGAGCAATGAGCACCCAGCACCCCGAGCACTGAGCACCCAGCACCCTGAGCACTGAGCACCCAGCACCCGAGTACTGATCACCCAGCCCCCTGAGTACTGAGCACGCAGCACCCTGAGTACTGAGCACCCAGCACCCCGAGCACTGAGCACCCAGCACCCTGAGCACTGAGCACCCAGCACCCGAGTACTGATCACCCAGCACCCTGAGTACTGAGCACGCAGCACCCTGAGTACTGAGCACCCAGCACCCCGAGCACTGAGCACCCAGCACCCTGAGCACTGAGCACCCAGCACCCGAGTACTGATCACCCAGCCCCCTGAGTACTGAGCACGCAGCACCCTGAGTACTGAGCACCCAGCACCCCGAGTACTGAGCACCCAACACACTGAGCACTGAGCACCCAGCACCCTTAGCACTGAGCAACCTGCACCCCGAGCACTGTGCACCCAGCACCCTGAGTACTGAGCACCCAGCACCCTGAGCACTGAGCACCCAGCATCCTGAGCACTGAGCACCCAGCACCCTGAGCACTGAGCACCCAGCACCCTGAGTAGTGAGCACCCAACTTACTGAGCACCGAGCACCCCGAGCACTAAGCACCCAGCACCCTGAGTACTGAGCACCGAGCACCCCGAGGACTGAGCACCCAGCACCCTGAGTACTGAGCTCCGAGCACCCCGAGCACAGAGCACCCAGCGCCCCGAGCACTGAGCACCCAGCACCCCGAGCACTGAGCCCCCAGCACCCCGAGCACTGAGCACCCAGCACCCCGAGCACTGAGCACCCAGCACCCTGAGTACTGAGCACCCAGCACCCTGAGTACTGAGCACCCAGCACCCTGAGCACTGAGCACCCAGCACCCTGAGTACTGAGCACCCAGCACCCTGAGTACTGAGTACCCAGCACCCCGAGCACTCAGCAACCTGAGTACTGATGACCGAGCCCCCTAATTACTGAGCACCCAGCACACTGAGTACTGAGCACCCAGCACCCTGAGCACTGAGCACCCAGCACCCTGAGTACTGAGCACACAGTACCCCGAGTACTGAGCACCCAGCACTCCGAGCACTGAGCACCCAGCACCCTGAGTACTGAGCACTGAGCACCCTGAGTACTGAGCACCGAACACACTGAGTACTGAGCACCCAGCAACCTGAGTACTGAGCACCCAGCACCCCGAGCACTGAGCACCCAGCACCCCGAGCACTGAGCACCCAGCACCCCTAGCACTGAGCACCCAGCACCCTGAGCACTGAGCACCCAGCACCCTGAGCACTGAGCACTGAGCACCCAGCACCCTGAGCACTGAGCACCCAGCACCCCGAGCACTGAGCACCCAGCACCCTGGGCACTGAGCACCCAGCACCCTGAGCACTGAGCACCCAGCACCCTGAGTACTGAGTACCCAGTACCCTGAGCACTGAGCACCCAGCACTCTTAGTACTGATCACCGAGCACCCCGAGCACTGAGAACACAGCACCCTGAGTACTGAGCACCCAGCACCCTGAGTACTGAGCACCCAGCACCCTGAGTACTGAGCACCCAGCACCCTGAGCACTGAGCACAAAGCACGCTGAGTACTGAGCACTGAGCACCCTGAGTACTGAGCACCGAGGACCCTGAGGACTGAGCACCCAGCACGCTGAGTACTGAGCACTGAGCACCCTGAGTACTGAGCACCCAGCACCCAGAGCACTGAGCAGCCAGCAGCCTGAGCACTGAGCACCCAGCACCCAGAGCACTGAGCACCCAGCACCCTGAGCACTGTGCACCCAGCACCCCGAGTACTGAGCACCCAGCACCCCGAGTACTGAGCACCCAGCACCCTGAGTACTGAGCACCAAGCACCCTGAGTACTGAGCACCCAGTACCCTGAGCACTGAACACACAGCACCCTGAGTACTGAGCACGCTGAGCACTGAGCACCCAGCACCCTGGGCACTGTGCACCCAGCACCCCGAGCACTGAGCACCCAGCACCCTGAGTACTGAGAACAGATCACCCTGAGTACTGAGCACCCAGCACCCTGAGTACTGAGCACCCAGCACCCTGAGCACTGAGCACCCAGCACCCTGAGTACTGAGCACACAGCACCCCGAGTACTGAGCACCCAGCACCCCGAGCACTGAGCACCCAGCACCCTGAGTACTGAGCACTGAGCACACTGAGTACTGAGCACCCAGCACCCTGAGTACTGAGCACACAGTACCCCGAGCACTGAGCACCCAGCACCCCGAGCACTGAGCACCCAGCACCCCTAGCACTGAGCACCCAGCACCCTGAGCACTGAGCACCCAGCACCCTGAGCACTGAGCACTGAGCACCCAGCACCCTGAGCACTGAGCACCCAGCACCCCGAGCACTGAGCAACCAGCACCCTGAGCACTGAGTACCCAGCACCCTGAGCACTGAGCACCCAGCACCCTGAGTACTGAGTACCCAGTACCCTGAGCACTGAGCACCCAGCACTCTTAGTACTGAACACCGAGCACCCCGAGCACTGAGCACCCAGCACCCTGAGTACTGAGCACCCAGCACCCTGAGTACTGAGCACCCAGCACCCTGAGTACTCAGCACAAAGCACGCTGAGTACTGAGCACTGAGCACCCTGAGTACTGAGCACCGAGGACCCTGAGGACTGAGCACCCAGCACGCTGAGTACTGAGCACTGAGCACCCTGAGTACTGAGCACCCAGCACCCTGAGCACTGAGCAGCCAGCAGCCTGAGCACTGAGCACCCAGCACCCTGAGTACTGAGCCCTGAGCACCCAGCACCCCGAGCACTGAGCTCCCAGCACCCCGAGTACTGGCCACCGAGCACCCTGAGCACTGAGTACCCAGCACGCTGAGTACTGAGCACTGAGCACCCTGCGTCCTGAGCACCGAGCACCCTGAGTACTGAGCACCCAGCACCCTGAGCACTGAGCACCCAGCACCCTGAGTACTGAGCACCCAGCACCCCAAACACTGAGCACCGAGCACCCTGAGAACTGAGCACCGAGCACCCTGAGTACTGAGCACCGAGCACCCAGAGTACTGAGCAACCTGAGTACTGAGCACCCAGCACCCCGAGAATGAGCACCCAGCACCATGAGTACTGAGCACCGAGCACCCTGAGCACTGAGCACCCAGCACCCTGAGTACTGAGCACCAAGCACTCTGAGTACTGAGCACCCAGCACCCTGAGTACTGAGCACCCAGCACCCTGAGTTCTGAGCACCCAGCACCCTGAGCACTGAGCACACTGAGTACTGAGAACCCAGCACCCTGAGCACTGAGGACCCAGCACCCTGAGTACTCAGCACCCAGCACCCCGAGCACTGAGCACCCAGCACCCTGAGTACTGAGCACTGAGCACCCAGCACCCCGAGCACTGAGCTCCCAGCACCCCGAGTACTGACCACCGAGCACCCTGAGCACTGAGTACCCAGCACCCTGAGCACTGAGCACCCAGCACCCTGAGCACTGAGCACCCAGCACCCTGAGCACTGAGTACCCAGCACCCTGAGCACTGAGCACCCAGCACCCTGAGTACTGAGCACTGAGCACCCAGCACCCCGAGCACTGAGCACCCAGCACCCTGAGTACTGAGCAATGAGCACCCAGCACCCCGAGCACTGAGCACCCAGCACCCTGAGCACTGAGCACCCAGCACCCGAGTACTGATCACCCAGCCCCCTGAGTACTGAGCACGCAGCACCCTGAGTACTGAGCACCCAGCACCCCGAGCACTGAGCACCCAGCACCCTGAGCACTGAGCACCCAGCACCCGAGTACTGATCACCCAGCACCCTGAGTACTGAGCACGCAGCACCCTGAGTACTGAGCACCCAGCACCCCGAGTACTGAGCACCCAACACACTGAGCACTGAGCACCAAGCACCCTGAGCACTGAGCAACCTGCACCCCGAGCACTGTGCACCCAGCACCCTGAGTACTGAGCACCCAGCACCCTGAGCACTGAGCACCCAGCATCCTGAGCACTGAGCACCCAGCACCCTGAGCACTGAGCACCCAGCACCCTGAGTAGTGAGCACCCAACTTACTGAGCACCGAGCACCCCGAGCACTAAGCACCCAGCACCCTGAGTACTGAGCACCGAGCACCCCGAGGACTGAGCACCCAGCACCCTGAGTACTGAGCTCTGAGCACCCCGAGCACAGAGCACCCAGCGCCCCGAGCACTGAGCACCCAGCACCCCGAGCACTGAGCCCCCAGCACCCCGAGCACTGAGCACCCAGCACACCGAGCACTGAGAACCCAGCACCCTGAGTACTGAGCACCCAGCACCCTGAGTACTGAGCACCCAGCACCCTGAGCACTGAGCACCCAGCACCCTGAGTACTGAGCACCCAGCACCCTGAGTACTGAGTACCCAGCACCCCGAGCACTCAGCAACCTGAGTACTGATGACCGAGCCCCCTAATTACTGAGCACCCAGCACACTGAGTACTGAGCACCCAGCACCCTGAGCACTGAGCACCCAGCACCCTGAGTACTGAGCACACAGTACCCCGAGTACTGAGCACCCAGCACTCCGAGCACTGAGCACCCAGCACCCTGAGTACTGAGCACTGAGCACCCTGAGTACTGAGCACCGAACACACTGAGTACTGAGCACCCAGCAACCTGAGTACTGAGCACCCAGCACCCCGAGCACTGAGCACCCAGCACCCCGAGCACTGAGCACCCAGCACCCCTAGCACTGAGCACCCAGCACCCTGAGCACTGAGCACCCAGCACCCTGAGCACTGAGCACTGAGCACCCAGCACCCTGAGCACTGAGCACCCAGCACCCCGAGCACTGAGCACCCAGCACCCTGGGCACTGAGCACCCAGCACCCTGAGCACTGAGCACCCAGCACTCTGAGTACTGAGTACCCAGTACCCTGAGCACTGAGCACCCAGCACTCTTAGTACTGATCACCGAGCACCCGAGCACTGAGCACACAGCACCCTGAGTACTGAGCACCCAGCACCCTGAGTACTGAGCACCCAGCACCCTGAGTACTGAGCACCCAGCACCCTGAGCACTGAGCACAAAGCACGCTGAGTACTGAGCACTGAGCACCCTGAGTACTGAGCACCGAGGACCCTGAGGACTGAGCACCCAGCACGCTGAGTACTGAGCACTGAGCACCCTGAGTACTGAGCACCCAGCACCCAGAGCACTGAGCAGCCAGCAGCCTGAGCACTGAGCACCCAGCACCCCGAGCACTGAGCACCCAGCACCCTGAGCACTGTGCACCCAGCACCCCGAGTACTGAGCACCCAGCACCCCGAGTACTGAGCACCCAGCACCCTGAGTACTGAGCACCAAGCACCCTGAGTACTGAGCACCCAGTACCCTGAGCACTGAACACACAGCACCCTGAGTACTGAGCACGCTGAGCACTGAGCACCCAGCAACCTGGGCACTGTGCACCCAGCACCCCGAGCACTGAGCACCCAGCACCCTGAGTACTGAGAACAGATCACCCTGAGTACTGAGCCCCCAGCACCCTTAGTACTGAGCACCAAGCACCCCGAGCACTGAGCACCCAGCACCCTGAGTACTGAGAACCGAGCACCCTGAGTACTGAGCACCCAGCACCCTGAGTACTGAGCCCCCAGCACCCTGAGTACTGAGCACCCAGCACCCTGAGTACTGAGCACACAGCACCCTGAGTACTGAGCACCCAGCACCCTGAGTACTGAGCCCCCAGCACCCTGAGTACTGAGCACCCAGCACACTGAGTACTGAGCACCCAGCACCCTGAGCACTGAACACAAAGCACGCTGAGTAATGAGCACTGAGCACCCTGAGTACTGAGCACCGAGGACCCTGAGCACTGAGCACCCAGCACCCTGAGTACTGAGCACCCAGCACCCTGAGTACTGAGCACCCAGCACCCCGAGCACTGAGCACCCTGAGTACTGAGCACCCAGCACCCTGAGTACTGAGCACTAAGCACCCAGAGCACTGAGCACCCAGCACCCCGAGCACGGAGCACCCAGGACCCCGAGCACTGAGTACTGAGCACCCAGCACCCTGAGTACTGAGCACCGAGCTCCCCGAGCACTGAGCACCCTGAGTACTGAGCACCCAGCACCCCGATCACTGAGCACCCAGCACCATGAGCACTGAGCACCCAGCACCCCGAGCACTCAGCACCCAGCACCCTGAGTACTGAGCACCCAGCACCCCGAGCACTGACCACCCAGCACCCTGAGTACTGAGCACTGAGCACCCAGCACCCCGAGCACTGAGCTCCCAGCACCCCGAGTACTGACCACCGAGCACCCTGAGCACTGAGTACCCAGCACCCTGAGCACTGAGCACCCAGCACCCTGAGCACTGAGCACCCAGCACCCTGAGCAATGAGTACCCAGCACCCTGAGCACTGAGCACCTAGCACCCTGAGTACTGAGCACTGAGCACCCAGCACCCCGAGCACTGAGCACCCAGCACCCTGAGTACTGAGCAATGAGCACCCAGCACCCTGAGCACTGAGCACCCAGCACCCTGAGCACTGAGCACCCAGCACCCGAGTACTGATCACCCAGCCCCCTGAGTACTGAGCACGCAGCACCCTGAGTACTGAGCACCCAGCACCCTGAGCACTGAGCACCCAGCACCCTGAGCACTGAGCACCCAGCACCCTGAGCACTGAGTACCCAGCACCCTGAGCACTGAGCACCCAGCACCCTGAGTACTGAGCACTGAGCACCCAGCAACCCGAGCACTGAGCACCCAGCACCCTGAGTACTGAGCAATGAGCACCCAGCACCCCGAGCACTGAGCACCCAGCACCCTGAGCACTGAGCACCCAGCACCCGAGTACTGATCACCCAGCCCCCTGAGTACTGAGCACGCAGCACCCTGAGTACTGAGCACCCAGCACCCCGAGCACTGAGCACCCAGCACCCTGAGCACTGATCACCCAGCACCCGAGTACTGATCACCCAGCACCCTGAGTACTGAGCACGCAGCACCCTGAGTACTGAGCACCCAGCACCCCGAGTACTGAGCACCCAACACCCTGAGCACTGAGCACCCAGCACCCTGAGCACTGAGCAACCTGCACCCCGAGCACTGTGCACCCAGCACCCTGAGTAATGAGCACCCAGCACCCAGAGCACTGAGCACCCAGCATCCTGAGCACTGAGCACCCAGCACCCTGAGCACTGAGCACCCAGCACCCTGAGTAGTGAGCACCCAACTTACTGAGCACCGAGCACCCCGAGCACTAAGCACCCAGCACCCTGAGTACTGAGCACCGAGCACCCCGAGGACTGAGCACCCAGCACCCTGAGTACTGAGCTCCGAGCACCCCGAGCACAGAGCACCCAGCGCCCCGAGCACTGAGCACCCAGCACCCCGAGCACTGAGCCCCCAGCACCCCGAGCACTGAGCACCCAGCACCCCGAGCACTGAGCACCCAGCACCCTGAGTACTGAGCACCCAGCACCCTGAGTACTGAGCACCCAGCACCCTGAGCACTGAGCACCCAGCACCCTGAGTACTGAGCACCCAGCACCCTGAGTACTGAATACCCAGCACCCTGAGCACTCAGCAACCTGAGTACTGAGGACCGAGCCCCCTAAGTACTGAGCACCCAGCACACTGAGTACTGAGCACCCAGCACCCTGAGCACTGAGCACCCAGCACCCTGAGTACTGATCACACAGTACCCCGAGTACTGAGCACCCAGCACCCCGAGCACTGAGCACCCAGCACCCTGAGTACTGAGCACTGAGCACCCTGAGTACTGAGCACCGAACACACTGAGTACTGAGCACCCAGCACCCTGAGTACTGAGCACCCAGCACCCCGAGCACTGAGCACCCAGCACCCCGAGCACTGAGCACCCAGCACCCCTAGCACTGAGCACCCAGCACCCTGAGCACTGAGCACCCAGCACCCTGAGCACTGAGCACTGAGCACCCAGCACCCTGAGCACTGAGCACCCAGCACCCCGAGCACTGAGCACCCAGCACCCTGGGCACTGAGCACCCAGCACCCTGAGCACTGAGCACCCAGCACCCTGAGTACTGAGTACCCAGTACCCTGAGCACTGAGCACCCAGCACTCTTAGTACTGATCACCGAGCACCCCGAGCACTGAGCACACAGCACCCTGAGTACTGAGCACCCAGCACCCTGAGTACTGAGCACCCAGCACCCTGAGTACTGAGCACCCAGCACCCTGAGCACTGAGCACAAAGCACGCTGAGTACTGAGCACTGAGCACCCTGAGTACTGAGCACCGAGGACCCTGAGGACTGAGCACCCAGCACGCTGAGTACTGAGCACTGAGCACCCTGAGTACTGAGCACCCAGCACCCAGAGCACTGAGCAGCCAGCAGCCTGAGCACTGAGCACCCAGCACCCCGAGCACTGAGCACCCAGCACCCTGAGCACTGTGCACCCAGCACCCCGAGTACTGAGCACCCAGCACCCCGAGTACTGAGCACCCAGCACCCTGAGTACTGAGCACCAAGCACCCTGAGTACTGAGCACCCAGTACCCTGAGCACTGAACACACAGCACCCTGAGTACTGAGCACGCTGAGCACTGAGCACCCAGCACCCTGGGCACTGTGCACACAGCACCCCGAGCACTGAGCACCCAGCACCCTGAGTACTGAGAACAGATCACCCTGAGTACTGAGCACCCAGCACCCTGAGTACTGAGCCCCCAGCACCCTTAGTACTGAGCACCAAGCACCCCGAGCACTGAGCACCCAGCACCCTGAGTACTGAGAACCGAGCACCCTGAGTACTGAGCACCCAGCACCCTGAGTACTGAGCCCCCAGCACCCTGAGTACTGAGCACCCAGCACCCTGAGTACTGAGCACCCAGCACCCTGAGTACTGAGCACCCAGCACCCTGAGTACTGAGCCCCCAGCACCCTGAGTACTGAGCACCCAGCACACTGAGTACTGAGCACCCAGCACCCTGAGCACTGAACACAAAGCACGCTGAGTAATGAGCACTGAGCACCCTGAGTACTGAGCCCCGAGGACCCTGAGCACTGAGCACCCAGCACCCTGAGTACTGAGCACCCAGCACCCTGAGTACTGAGCACCCAGCACCCCGAGCACTGAGCACCCTGAGTACTGAGCACCCAGCACCCTGAGTACTGAGCACTAAGCACCCAGAGCACTGAGCACCCAGCACCCCGAGCACGGAGCACCCAGGACCCCGAGCACTGAGTACTGAGCACCCAGCACCCTGAGTACTGAGCACCGAGCTCCCCGAGCACTGAGCACCCTGAGTACTGAGCACACAGCACCCTGGGCACTGAGCACCCAGCACCCTGAGCACTGAGCACACAGCACCCTGAGTACTGAGTACCCAGTACCCTGAGCACTGAGCACCCAGCACTCTTAGAACTGATCACCGAGCACCCCGAGCACTGAGCACCCAGCACCCTGAGTACTGAGCACCCAGCACCCTGAGTACTGAGCACCCAGCACCCTGAGTACTGAGCACCCAGCACCCTGAGCACTGAGCACAAAGCACGCTGAGTACTGAGCACTGAGCACCCTGAGTACTGAGCACCGAGGACCCTGAGGACTGAGCACCCAGCACGCTGAGTACTGAGCACTGAGCACCCTGAGTACTGAGCACCCAGCACCCAGAGCACTGAGCAGCCAGCAGCCTGAGCACTGAGCACCCAGCACCCCGAGCACTGAGCACCCAGCACCCTGAGCACTGTGCACCCAGCACCCCGAGTACTGAGCACCCAGCACCCCGAGTACTGAGCACCCAGCACCCTGAGTACTGAGCACCAAGCACCCTGAGTACTGAGCACCCAGTACCCTGAGCACTGAACACACAGCACCCTGAGTACTGAGCACGCTGAGCACTGAGCACCCAGCACCCTGGGCACTGTGCACACAGCACCCCGAGCACTGAGCACCCAGCACCCTGAGTACTGAGAACAGATCACCCTGAGTACTGAGCACCCAGCACCCTGAGTACTGAGCCCCCAGCCCCCTTAGTACTGAGCACCAAGCACCCCGAGCACTGAGCACCCAGCACCCTGAGTACTGAGAACCGAGCACCCTGAGTACTGAGCACCCAGCACCCTGAGTACTGAGCCCCCAGCACCCTGAGTACTGAGCACCCAGCACCCTGAGTACTGAGCACCCAGCACCCTGAGTACTGAGCACCCAGCACCCTGAGTACTGAGCCCCCAGCACCCTGAGTACTGAGCACCAAGCACACTGAGTACTGAGCACCCAGCACCCTGAGCACTGAACACAAAGCACGCTGAGTAATGAGCACTGAGCACCCTGAGTACTGAGCACCGAGGACCCTGAGCACTGAGCACCCAGCACCCTGAGTACTGAGCACCCAGCACCCTGAGTACTGAGCACCCAGCACCCCGAGCACTGAGCACCCTGAGTACTGAGCACCCAGCACCCTGAGTACTGAGCACTAAGCACCCAGAGGACTGAGCACCCAGCAACCCGAGCACGGAGCACCCAGGACCCCGAGCACTGAGTACTGAGCACCCAGCACCCTGAGTACTGAGCACCGAGCTCCCCGAGCACTGAGCACCCTGAGTACTGAGCACCCAGCACCCCGATCACTGAGCACCCAGCACCCTGAGCACTGAACACACAGCACCCTGAGTACTGAGCACGCTGAGCACTGAGCACCCAGCACCCTGGGCACTGTGCACCCAGCACCCCGAGCACTGAGCACCCAGCACCCTGAGTACTGAGAACAGATCACCCTGAGTACTGAGCACCCAGCACCCTGAGTACTGAGCCCCCAGCACCCTTAGTACTGAGCACCAAGCACCCCGAGCACTGAGCACCCAGCACCCTGAGTACTGAGCACCCAGCACCCCGAGCACTGAGCACCCAGCACCCCGAGAATGAGCACCCAGCACCCTGAGTACTGAGCACACAGCACCCTGAGTACTGAGCACCCAGCACCCCGAGCACTGAGCACCCTGAGTACTGAGCACCCAGCACCCTTAGTACTGAGCACTAAGCACCCAGAGCACTGAGCACCCAGCACCCCGAGCACGGAGCACCCAGCACCCCGAGCACTGAGTACTGAGCACCCAGCACCCTGAGTACTGAGCACCGAGCTCCCCGAGCACTGAGCACCCTGAGTACTGAGCACCCAGCACCCCGATCACTGAGCACCCAGCACCCTGAGTAATGAGCACCCAGCACCGCGAGCACTGAGCACCCAGCACCCCGAGCACTGAGCACCCAGCACCCTGAGTACTGAGCACCCAGCACCCCGAGCACTGAGCACCCTGTGTACTGAGCACCCAGCACCCTGAGTAATGAGCACCCAGCACCGCGAGCACTGAGCACCCAGCACCCTGAGTACTGAGCACCGAGCACCCTGAGTACTCAGCAGCCAGCACCCTGAGTACTGAGCACCCAGCGTACTGAGCACCGAGCACCCAGGACCCTGAGTACTGAGCACCCAGCACCCTGAGCACTGAGCACCCAGCAACCCGAGTACTGAGCACCGAGCACCCCGAGTACTGAGCACCCAGCACCCCGAGCACTGAGCACCCAGCACCCCGAGCACTGAGCACCCAGCACCCCGAGCACTGAGCACACAGCACCCCGAGCACTGAGCACCCAGCACCCCGAGCACCGAGTACCCTGAGTACAAAGCACCGAGCACCCTGAGCACTGAGCACCCAGCACCCTGAGCAGTGAGCACCCAGCACCCTGAGTACTGAGCACCCAGCACCCCGAGCACTGAGCACCCAGCACCCTGAGTACTGAGCACCCAGCACCCTGAGCACTGAGCACCGAGCACCCTGATCACTGAGCACCCAGCACCCTGAGGACTGAGCACCCAGCACCCCGAGCACTGAGCACACAGCACACTGAGCACTGAGCACCCTGAGTACTGAGCACCCAGCACCCTGAGCACTGAGCACCCAGCACCCTGAGTACTGAGCACTGAGCACCCAGCACCCCGAGCACTGAGCACCCAGCACCCTGAGTACTGAGCAATGAGAACCCAGCACCCCGAGCACTGAGCACCCAGCACCCTGAGCACTGAGCACCCAGCACCCGAGTACTGATCACCCAGCACCCTGAGTACTGAGCACCCAGCACCCTGAGTACTGAGCACCCAGCACCCCGAGCACTGAGTACCCAGCTCCCTGAGCACTGAGTACCCAGCACCCTGAGCACTGAGCACCCAGCACCCTGAGCACTGAGCACCCAGCACCCTGAGCACTGAGCACCAAGCACCCTGAGTACTGAGCACTGAGAACCCAGCACCCCGAGCACTGAGCACCCAGCACCCTGAGTACTGAGCACTGAGCACCCAGCACCCTGAGCACTGAGCACCCAGCACCCTGAGTAGTGAGCACCCAACTTACTGAGCACCGAGCACCCCGAGCACTAAGCACAGAGCACCCTAAGTACTGAGCACCGAGCACCCCGAGCACTGAGCACCCAGCACCCTGAGTACTGAGCTCTGAGCACCCCGAGCACAGAGCACCCAGCGCCCCGAGCACTGAGCACCCAGCACCGCGAGCACTGAGCCCCCAGCACCCCGAGCACTGAGCACCCAGCACCCCGAGCACTGAGCACCCAGCACCCTGAGTACTGAGCACCCAGCACCCTGAGTACTGAGCACCCAGCACCCTGAGCACTGAGCACCCAGCACCGCGAGCACTGAGCCCCCAGCACCCCGAGCACTGAGCACCCAGCACCCCGAGCACTGAGCACCCAGCACCCTGAGTACTGAGCACCCAGCACCCTGAGTACTGAGCACCCAGCACCCCGAGCACTGAGCACCCAGCACCCCGAGCACTGAGCACCCAGCACCCTGAGTACTGAGCACCCAGCACCCCGAGCACTGAGCACCCTGTGTACTGAGCACCCAGCACCCTGAGTAATGAGCACCCAGCACCGCGAGCACTGAGCACCCAGCACCCTGAGTACTGAGCACCGAGCACCCTGAGTACTCAGCAGCCAGCACCCTGAGTACTGAGCACCCAGCGTACTGAGCACCGAGCACCCAGGACCCTGAGTACTGAGCACCCAGCACCCTGAGCACTGAGCACCCAGCAACCCGAGTACTGAGCACCGAGCACCCCGAGTACTGAGCACCCAGCACCCCGAGCACTGAGCACCCAGCACCCCGAGCACTGAGCACCCAGCACCCCGAGCACTGAGCACACAGCACCCCGAGCACTGAGCACCCAGCACCCCGAGCACCGAGTACCCTGAGTACAAAGCACCGAGCACCCTGAGCACTGAGCACCCAGCACCCTGAGCAGTGAGCACCCAGCACCCTGAGTACTGAGCACCCAGCACCCCGAGCACTGAGCACCCAGCACCCTGAGTACTGAGCACCCAGCACCCTAAGCACTGAGCACCGAGCACCCTGATCACTGAGCACCCAGCACCCTGAGGACTGAGCACCCAGCACCCCGAGCACTGAGCACACAGCACACTGAGCACTGAGCACCCTGAGTACTGAGCACCCAGCACCCTGAGCACTGAGCACCCAGCACCCTGAGTACTGAGCACTGAGCACCCAGCACCCCGAGCACTGAGCACCCAGCACCCTGAGTACTGAGCAATGAGAACCCAGCACCCCGAGCACTGAGCACCCAGCACCCTGAGCACTGAGCACCCAGCACCCGAGTACTGATCACCCAGCACCCTGAGTACTGAGCACCCAGCACCCTGAGTACTGAGCACCCAGCACCCCGAGCACTGAGTACCCAGCTCCCTGAGCACTGAGTACCCAGCACCCTGAGCACTGAGCACCCAGCACCCTGAGCACTGAGCACCCAGCACCCTGAGCACTGAGCACCAAGCACCCTGAGTACTGAGCACTGAGAACCCAGCACCCCGAGCACTGAGCACCCAGCACCCTGAGTACTGAGCACTGAGCACCCAGCACCCTGAGCACTGAGCACCCAGCACCCTGAGTAGTGAGCACCCAACTTACTGAGCACCGAGCACCCCGAGCACTAAGCACAGAGCACCCTAAGTACTGAGCACCGAGCACCCCGAGCACTGAGCACCCAGCACCCTGAGTACTGAGCTCTGAGCACCCCGAGCACAGAGCACCCAGCGCCCCGAGCACTGAGCACCCAGCACCGCGAGCACTGAGCCCCCAGCACCCCGAGCACTGAGCACCCAGCACCCCGAGCACTGAGCACCCAGCACCCTGAGTACTGAGCACCCAGCACCCTGAGTACTGAGCACCCAGCACCCCGAGCACTGAGCACCCAGCACCCTGAGTACTGAGAACAGATCACCGTGAGTACTGAGCACCCAGCACCCTGAGTACTGAGCCCCCAGCACCCTTAGTACTGAGCACCAAGCACCCCGAGCACTGAGCACCCAGCACCCTGAGTTCTGAGAACCGAGCACCCTGAGTAAAGAGCACCCAGCACCCTGAGTACTGAGCCCCCAGCACCCTGAGTACTGAGCACCCAGCACCCTGAGTACTGAGCACCCAGCACCCTGAGTACTGAGCACCCAGCACCCTGAGTACTGAGCCCCCAGCACCCTGAGTACTGAGCACCCAGCACACTGAGTACTGAGCACCCAGCACCCTGAGCACTGAGCACAAAGCACGCTGAGTAATGAGCACTGAGCACCCTGAGTACTGAGCACCGAGGACCCTGAGCACTGAGCACCCAGCACCCTGAGTACTGAGCACCCAGCACCCCGAGCACTGAGCACCCTGAGTACTGAGCACCCAGCACCCTGAGTACTGAGCACTAAGCACCCAGAGCACTTAGCACCCAGCACCCCGAGCACGGAGCACCCAGGACCCCGAGCACTGAGTACTGAGCACCCAGCACCCTGAGTACTGAGCACCGAGCTCCCCAAGCACTGAGCACCCTGAGTAATGAGCACCCAGCACCCCGATCACTGAGCACCCAGCACCCTGAGCACTGAGCACCCAGCACCCCGAGCACTGAGCACCCAGCACCCTGAGTACTGAGCACCCAGCACCCCGAGCACTGAGCACCCTGAGTACTGAGCACCCAGCACCCTGAGTAATGAGCACCCAGCACCCCGAGCACTGAGCACCCAGCACCCTGAGTACTGAGCACCGAGCACCCTGAGTACTCAGCAGCCAGCACCCTGAGTACTGAGCACCCAGGGTACTGAGCACCGAGCACCCAGCACCCTGAGTACTGAGCACCCAGCACCCTGAGCACTGAGCACCCATCAACCTGAGTACTGAGCACCGAGCACCCCGAGCACTGAGCACCCAGCACCCCGAGCACTGAGCACCCAGCACCCTGAGCACTGAGCACCCAGCACCCCGAGCACTGAGCACCCAGCACCCCGAGCACTGAGCACCCAGCACCCCGAGCACTGAGCACCCAGCACCCCGAGCACCGAGCACCCTGAGTACAAAGCACCGAGCACCCTGAGCACTGAGCACCCAGCACCCTGAGCAGTGAGCACCCAGCACAATGAGTACTGAGCACCCAGCACCCCGAGCACTGAGCACCCAGCACCCTGAGTACTGAGCACCCAGCACCCTGAGCACTGAGCACCGAGCACCCTGAGCACTGACCACCCAGCACCCTGAGGACTGAGCACCCAGCACCCCGAGCACTGAGCACACAGCACACTGAGCACTGAGCACCCTGAGTACTGAGCACTGAGCACCCTGAGTACTGAGCACTGAGCACCCTGAGTACTGAGCACCCAGCAACCTGAGTACTGAGCAACCAGCACCCCGAGCACTGAGTACCCAGCTCCCTGAGCACTGAGTACCCAGCACCCTGAGCACTGAGCACCCAGCACCCTGAGCACTGAGCACCCAGCACCCTGAGCACTGAGCACCCAGCACCCTGAGTACTGAGCACTGAGCACCCATCACCCCGAGCACTGAGCACCCAGCACCCTGAGTACTGAGCTCCGAGTACCCCGAGCACAGAGCACCCAGCGCCCCGAGCACTGAGCACCCAGCACCCCGAGCACTGAGCCCCCAGCACCCCGAGCACTGAGCACCCAGCACCCCGAGCACTGAGCACCCAGCACCCTGAGTACTGAGCACCCAGCACGCTGAGCACTGAGCACCCAGCACCCTGAGTACTGAGCACCCAGCACCCTGAGTACTGAGTACCCAGCACCCTGAGCACTCAGCAACCTGAGTACTGAGGACCGAGCACCCTGAGCACTGAGAACACATCACCCTGAGTACTGAGCACCCAGCACCCCAAACACTGAGCACCGAGCACCCTGAGAACTGAGCACCGAGCTCCCCGAGCACTGAGCACCCTGAGTACTGAGCACCCAGCACCCCGATCACTGAGCACGCATCACCCTGAGTACTGAGCACGCAGCACCCCAAACACTGAGCACCGAGCACCCTGAGAACTGAGCACCGAGCTCCCCGAGCACTGAGCACCCTGAGTACTGAGCACCCAGCACCCCGATCACTGAGCACATAGCACCCTGAGCACTGACCACCCAGCACCCTGAGCACTGAGCACCCAGCACGCTGAGTACTGAGCACCCAGCACCCTGAGCACTGAGCACCCAGCACCCCGAGCACTGAGCACCCAGCACCCTGTGTACTGAGCACTGAGCACCCTGAGTACAAAGCACCCAGCACCCTGAGTACTGAGCACCCAGGACCCTGAGCACTGAGCACCGAGCACCCCGAGCACTGAGCACCCATCACCCTGAGCACTGAGTACTGAGCACCGAGCACCCTGAGCACTGAGCACCCAGCACCCTGAGCACTGAGCAGCCAGCACCCTGAGCACTGAGCACCCAGCACCCCGATCACTGAGCACATAGCACCCTGAGCACTGAGCACCCAGCACTCTGAGCACTGCGCACCCAGCACCCTGAGTACTGAGCACCCAGCACCCCGAGCACTGAGCACCCAGCACCCTGAGTACTGAGCACTGAGCACCCAGCACCCCGAGCACTGAGCACCCAGCACCCTGTGTACTGAGCACTGAGCACCCTGAGTACTAAGCACCCAGCACCCTGAGTACTGAGCACCCAGGACCCTGAGCACTGAGCACCAAGCACCCTGAGCACTGAGCACCCATCACCCTGAGCACTGAGTACTGAGCACCGAGCACCCTGAGCACTGAGCACCCAGCATCCTGAGCACTGAGTACTGAGCACCCAGCACCCTGAGCACTGAGCACCCAGCACCGTGAGTACTGAGCACCCAGCACCCTGAGTACTGAGCACCCAGCACCCTGAGCACTGAGCACAAAGCATGCTGAGTACTGAGCACTGAGCACCCTGAGCACTGAGCACCCAGAACCCTGAGTAATGAGCACCGAGCACCCTAAGTACTGAGCACCCAGCACCCTGAGTACTGAGCACCCAGCACCCTGAGCACTGAGTACCCAGCACCCTGAGTACTGAGCACCCAGCACCCCGAGTACTGAGCACCCAGCACCCCGAGCACTGAGCACCCAGCACCCTGAGTACTGAGCACTGAGCACCCTGAATACTGAGCACCGAACACCCTGAGTACTGAGCACCCAGCACCCTGAGTACTGAGCACCCAGCACCCCGAGCACTGAGCACCCAGCACCCCGTGCACTGAGCACCCAGCACCAAGAGCACTGAGCACCCAGCACCCTGAGTACTGATCACCGAGCACCCCGAGCACTGAGCACCCAGCACCCTGAGTACTGAGCACCCAGCACCCTGAGTACTGAGCACCCAGCACCCTTAGTACTGAGCACCCAGCACCCTGAGCACTGAGCACAAAGCACGCTGAGTACTGAGCACTGAGCACCCTGAGTACTGAGCACCGAGGACCCTGAGCACTGAGCACCCAGAACGCTGAGTACTGAGCACTGAGCACCCTGAGTACTGAGCACCCAGCACCCTGAGCACTGAGCAGCCAGCACCCTGAGCACTGTGCACCAAGCACCCCGAGTACTGAGCACCCAGCACCCCGAGTACCGAGCAACCAGCACCCTGAGTACTGAGCACCAAGCACCCTGAGTACTGAGCACCCAGTACCCTGAGCACTGAACACACAGCACCCTGAGTACTGAGCACCCCGAGCACTGAGCACCCAGCACCCTGAGCACTGTGCACACAGTACCCCGAGCACTGAGCACCCAGCACCCTGAGTACTGAGAACAGATCACCCTGAGTACTGAGCACCCACCACCCTGAGTACTGAGCCCCCAGCACAATGAGTACTGAGCACCCAGCACCCCGAGCACTGAGCACCCAGCACCCCGAGAATGAGCTCCCAGCACCCTGAGTACTGAGAACCGAGCACCCTGAGTACTGAGCACCCAGCACCCTGAGTACTGAGCCCCCAGCAGCCTGAGTACTGAGCACCCAGCACCCTGAGTACTGAGCAACCAGCACCCCGAGCACTGAGCACCCAGCACCCCGAGAATGAGCACCCAGCACCCTGAGTACTGAGCACCCAGCACCCTGAGTACTGAGCACCCAGCACCCCGAGCACTGAGCACCCTGAGTACTGAGCACCCAGCACCCTTAGTACTGAGCACTAAGCACCCAGAGCACTGAGCACCCAGCACCCCGAGCACGGAGCACCCAGGACCCCGAGCACTGAGTACTGAGCACCCAGCACCCTGAGTACTGAGCACCGAGCTCCCCAAGCACTGAGCACCCTGAGTACTGAGCAACCAGCACCCCGATCACTGAGCACCCAGCACCCTGAGCACTGAGCACCCAGCACCCCGAGCATTGAGCACCCAGCACCCTGAGTACTGAGCACCCAGCACCCCGAGCACTGAGCACCCTGAGTACTGAGCACCCAGCACCCTGAGTAATGAGCACCCAGCACCCCGAGCACTGAGCACCCAGCACCCTGATTACTGAGCACCGAGCACCCTGAGTACTCAGCAGACAGCACCCTGAGTACTGAGCACCCAGCGTACTGAGCACCGAGCACCCAGCACCCTGAGTACTGAGCACCCAGCACCCTGAGCACTGAGCACCCAGCAACCTGAGTACTGAGCACCGAGCACCCCGAGTACTGAGCACCCAGCACCCCGAGCACTGAGCACCCAGAACCCTGAGCACTGAGCACCCAGCACCCCGAGCACTGAGCACCCAGCACCCCGAGCACTGAGCACCCAGCACCCTGAGAACTGAGCACCCAGCAACCCGAGCACCGAGCACCCTGAGTACAAAGCACCGAGCACCCTGAGCACTGAGCACCCAGCACCCTGAGCACTGTGGACCCAGCACCCTGAGCACTGAGCACCCAGCACCCCGAGCACTGAGCACCCAGCACCCTGAGTACTGAGCACCCAGCACCCTGAGTACTGAGCACCCAGCACCCCGAGCACTGAGCACCCAGCACCCCGAGCACTGAGCACCCAGCACCCTGAGTACTGAGCACCCAGCACCCCGAGCACTGAGCACCCTGTGTACTGAGCACCCAGCACCCTGAGTAATGAGCACCCAGCACCGCGAGCACTGAGCACCCAGCACCCTGAGTACTGAGCACCGAGCACCCTGAGTACTCAGCAGCCAGCACCCTGAGTACTGAGCACCCAGCGTACTGAGCACCGAGCACCCAGGACCCTGAGTACTGAGCACCCAGCACCCTGAGCACTGAGCACCCAGCAACCCGAGTACTGAGCACCGAGCACCCCGAGTACTGAGCACCCAGCACCCCGAGCACTGAGCACCCAGCACCCCGAGCACTGAGCACCCAGCACCCCGAGCACTGAGCACACAGCACCCCGAGCACTGAGCACCCAGCACCCCGAGCACCGAGTACCCTGAGTACAAAGCACCGAGCACCCTGAGCACTGAGCACCCAGCACCCTGAGCAGTGAGCACCCAGCACCCTGAGTACTGAGCACCCAGCACCCCGAGCACTGAGCACCCAGCACCCTGAGTACTGAGCACCCAGCACCCTGAGCACTGAGCACCGAGCACCCTGATCACTGAGCACCCAGCACCCTGAGGACTGAGCACCCAGCACCCCGAGCACTGAGCACACAGCACACTGAGCACTGCGCACCCTGAGTACTGAGCACCCAGCACCCTGAGCACTGAGCACCCAGCACCCTGAGTACTGAGCACTGAGCACCCAGCACCCCGAGCACTGAGCACCCAGCACCCTGAGTACTGAGCAATGAGAACCCAGCACCCCGAGCACTGAGCACCCAGCACCCTGAGCACTGAGCACCCAGCACCCGAGTACTGATCACCCAGCACCCTGAGTACTGAGCACCCAGCACCCTGAGTACTGAGCACCCAGCACCCCGAGCACTGAGTACCCAGCTCCCTGAGCACTGAGTACCCAGCACCCTGAGCACTGAGCACCCAGCACCCTGAGCACTGAGCACCCAGCACCCTGAGCACTGAGCACCAAGCACCCTGAGTACTGAGCACTGAGAACCCAGCACCCCGAGCACTGAGCACCCAGCACCCTGAGTACTGAGCACTGAGCACCCAGCACCCTGAGCACTGAGCACCCAGCACCCTGAGTAGTGAGCACCCAACTTACTGAGCACCGAGCACCCCGAGCACTAAGCACAGAGCACCCTAAGTACTGAGCACCGAGCACCCCGAGCACTGAGCACCCAGCACCCTGAGTACTGAGCTCTGAGCACCCCGAGCACAGAGCACCCAGCGCCCCGAGCACTGAGCACCCAGCACCGCGAGCACTGAGCCCCCAGCACCCCGAGCACTGAGCACCCAGCACCCCGAGCACTGAGCACCCAGCACCCTGAGTACTGAGCACCCAGCACCCTGAGTACTGAGCACCCAGCACCCCGAGCACTGAGCACCCAGCACCCTGAGTACTGAGAACAGATCACCGTGAGTACTGAGCACCCAGCACCCTGAGTACTGAGCCCCCAGCACCCTTAGTACTGAGCACCAAGCACCCCGAGCACTGAGCACCCAGCACCCTGAGTTCTGAGAACCGAGCACCCTGAGTAAAGAGCACCCAGCACCCTGAGTACTGAGCCCCCAGCACCCTGAGTACTGAGCACCCAGCACCCTGAGTACTGAGCACCCAGCACCCTGAGTACTGAGCACCCAGCACCCTGAGTACTGAGCCCCCAGCACCCTGAGTACTGAGCACCCAGCACACTGAGTACTGAGCACCCAGCACCCTGAGCACTGAGCACAAAGCACGCTGAGTAATGAGCACTGAGCACCCTGAGTACTGAGCACCGAGGACCCTGAGCACTGAGCACCCAGCACCCTGAGTACTGAGCACCCAGCACCCCGAGCACTGAGCACCCTGAGTACTGAGCACCCAGCACCCTGAGTACTGAGCACTAAGCACCCAGAGCACTTAGCACCCAGCACCCCGAGCACGGAGCACCCAGGACCCCGAGCACTGAGTACTGAGCACCCAGCACCCTGAGTACTGAGCACCGAGCTCCCCAAGCACTGAGCACCCTGAGTAATGAGCACCCAGCACCCCGATCACTGAGCACCCAGCACCCTGAGCACTGAGCACCCAGCACCCCGAGCACTGAGCACCCAGCACCCTGAGTACTGAGCACCCAGCACCCCGAGCACTGAGCACCCTGAGTACTGAGCACCCAGCACCCTGAGTAATGAGCACCCAGCACCCCGAGCACTGAGCACCCAGCACCCTGAGTACTGAGCACCGAGCACCCTGAGTACTCAGCAGCCAGCACCCTGAGAACTGAGCACCCAGGGTACTGAGCACCGAGCACCCAGCACCCTGAGTACTGAGCACCCAGCACCCTGAGCACTGAGCACCCATCAACCTGAGTACTGAGCACCGAGCACCCCGAGCACTGAGCACCCAGCACCCCGAGCACTGAGCACCCAGCACCCTGAGCACTGAGCACCCAGCACCCCGAGCACTGAGCACCCAGCACCCCGAGCACTGAGCACCCAGCACCCCGAGCACTGAGCACCCAGCACCCCGAGCACCGAGCACCCTGAGTACAAAGCACCGAGCACCCTGAGCACTGAGCACCCAGCACCCTGAGCAGTGAGCACCCAGCACAATGAGTACTGAGCACCCAGCACCCCGAGCACTGAGCACCCAGCACCCTGAGTACTGAGCACCCAGCACCCTGAGCACTGAGCACCGAGCACCCTGAGCACTGACCACCCAGCACCCTGAGGACTGAGCACCCAGCACCCCGAGCACTGAGCACACAGCACACTGAGCACTGAGCACCCTGAGTACTGAGCACTGAGCACCCTGAGTACTGAGCACTGAGCACCCTGAGTACTGAGCACCCAGCAACCTGAGTACTGAGCAACCAGCACCCCGAGCACTGAGTACCCAGCTCCCTGAGCACTGAGTACCCAGCACCCTGAGCACTGAGCACCCAGCACCCTGAGCACTGAGCACCCAGCACCCTGAGCACTGAGCACCCAGCACCCTGAGTACTGAGCACTGAGCACCCATCACCCCGAGCACTGAGCACCCAGCACCCTGAGTACTGAGCTCCGAGTACCCCGAGCACAGAGCACCCAGCGCCCCGAGCACTGAGCACCCAGCACCCCGAGCACTGAGCCCCCAGCACCCCGAGCACTGAGCACCCAGCACCCCGAGCACTGAGCACCCAGCACCCTGAGTACTGAGCACCCAGCACGCTGAGCACTGAGCACCCAGCACCCTGAGTACTGAGCACCCAGCACCCTGAGTACTGAGTACCCAGCACCCTGAGCACTCAGCAACCTGAGTACTGAGGACCGAGCACCCTGAGCACTGAGAACACATCACCCTGAGTACTGAGCACCCAGCACCCCAAACACTGAGCACCGAGCACCCTGAGAACTGAGCACCGAGCTCCCCGAGCACTGAGCACCCTGAGTACTGAGCACCCAGCACCCCGATCACTGAGCACGCATCACCCTGAGTACTGAGCACGCAGCACCCCAAACACTGAGCACCGAGCACCCTGAGAACTGAGCACCGAGCTCCCCGAGCACTGAGCACCCTGAGTACTGAGCACCCAGCACCCCGATCACTGAGCACATAGCACCCTGAGCACTGACCACCCAGCACCCTGAGCACTGAGCACCCAGCACGCTGAGTACTGAGCACCCAGCACCCTGAGCACTGAGCACCCAGCACCCCGAGCACTGAGCACCCAGCACCCTGTGTACTGAGCACTGAGCACCCTGAGTACAAAGCACCCAGCACCCTGAGTACTGAGCACCCAGGACCCTGAGCACTGAGCACCGAGCACCCCGAGCACTGAGCACCCATCACCCTGAGCACTGAGTACTGAGCACCGAGCACCCTGAGCACTGAGCACCCAGCACCCTGAGCACTGAGCAGCCAGCACCCTGAGCACTGAGCACCCAGCACCCCGATCACTGAGCACATAGCACCCTGAGCACTGAGCACCCAGCACTCTGAGCACTGCGCACCCAGCACCCTGAGTACTGAGCACCCAGCACCCCGAGCACTGAGCACCCAGCACCCTGAGTACTGAGCACTGAGCACCCAGCACCCCGAGCACTGAGCACCCAGCACCCTGTGTACTGAGCACTGAGCACCCTGAGTACTAAGCACCCAGCACCCTGAGTACTGAGCACCCAGGACCCTGAGCACTGAGCACCAAGCACCCTGAGCACTGAGCACCCATCACCCTGAGCACTGAGTACTGAGCACCGAGCACCCTGAGCACTGAGCACCCAGCATCCTGAGCACTGAGTACTGAGCACCCAGCACCCTGAGCACTGAGCACCCAGCACCGTGAGTACTGAGCACCCAGCACCCTGAGTACTGAGCACCCAGCACCCTGAGCACTGAGCACAAAGCATGCTGAGTACTGAGCACTGAGCACCCTGAGCACTGAGCACCCAGAACCCTGAGTAATGAGCACCGAGCACCCTAAGTACTGAGCACCCAGCACCCTGAGTACTGAGCACCCAGCACCCTGAGCACTGAGTACCCAGCACCCTGAGTACTGAGCACCCAGCACCCCGAGTACTGAGCACCCAGCACCCCGAGCACTGAGCACCCAGCACCCTGAGTACTGAGCACTGAGCACCCTGAATACTGAGCACCGAACACCCTGAGTACTGAGCACCCAGCACCCTGAGTACTGAGCACCCAGCACCCCGAGCACTGAGCACCCAGCACCCCGTGCACTGAGCACCCAGCACCAAGAGCACTGAGCACCCAGCACCCTGAGTACTGATCACCGAGCACCCCGAGCACTGAGCACCCAGCACCCTGAGTACTGAGCACCCAGCACCCTGAGTACTGAGCACCCAGCACCCTTAGTACTGAGCACCCAGCACCCTGAGCACTGAGCACAAAGCACGCTGAGTACTGAGCACTGAGCACCCTGAGTACTGAGCACCGAGGACCCTGAGCACTGAGCACCCAGAACGCTGAGTACTGAGCACTGAGCACCCTGAGTACTGAGCACCCAGCACCCTGAGCACTGAGCAGCCAGCACCCTGAGCACTGTGCACCAAGCACCCCGAGTACTGAGCACCCAGCACCCCGAGTACCGAGCAACCAGCACCCTGAGTACTGAGCACCAAGCACCCTGAGTACTGAGCACCCAGTACCCTGAGCACTGAACACACAGCACCCTGAGTACTGAGCACCCCGAGCACTGAGCACCCAGCACCCTGAGCACTGTGCACACAGTACCCCGAGCACTGAGCACCCAGCACCCTGAGTACTGAGAACAGATCACCCTGAGTACTGAGCACCCACCACCCTGAGTACTGAGCCCCCAGCACAATGAGTACTGAGCACCCAGCACCCCGAGCACTGAGCACCCAGCACCCCGAGAATGAGCTCCCAGCACCCTGAGTACTGAGAACCGAGCACCCTGAGTACTGAGCACCCAGCACCCTGAGTACTGAGCCCCCAGCAGCCTGAGTACTGAGCACCCAGCACCCTGAGTACTGAGCAACCAGCACCCCGAGCACTGAGCACCCAGCACCCCGAGAATGAGCACCCAGCACCCTGAGTACTGAGCACCCAGCACCCTGAGTACTGAGCACCCAGCACCCCGAGCACTGAGCACCCTGAGTACTGAGCACCCAGCACCCTTAGTACTGAGCACTAAGCACCCAGAGCACTGAGCACCCAGCACCCCGAGCACGGAGCACCCAGGACCCCGAGCACTGAGTACTGAGCACCCAGCACCCTGAGTACTGAGCACCGAGCTCCCCAAGCACTGAGCACCCTGAGTACTGAGCAACCAGCACCCCGATCACTGAGCACCCAGCACCCTGAGCACTGAGCACCCAGCACCCCGAGCATTGAGCACCCAGCACCCTGAGTACTGAGCACCCAGCACCCCGAGCACTGAGCACCCTGAGTACTGAGCACCCAGCACCCTGAGTAATGAGCACCCAGCACCCCGAGCACTGAGCACCCAGCACCCTGATTACTGAGCACCGAGCACCCTGAGTACTCAGCAGACAGCACCCTGAGTACTGAGCACCCAGCGTACTGAGCACCGAGCACCCAGCACCCTGAGTACTGAGCACCCAGCACCCTGAGCACTGAGCACCCAGCAACCTGAGTACTGAGCACCGAGCACCCCGAGTACTGAGCACCCAGCACCCCGAGCACTGAGCACCCAGAACCCTGAGCACTGAGCACCCAGCACCCCGAGCACTGAGCACCCAGCACCCCGAGCACTGAGCACCCAGCACCCCGAGAACTGAGCACCCAGCAACCCGAGCACCGAGCACCCTGAGTACAAAGCACCGAGCACCCTGAGCACTGAGCACCCAGCACCCTGAGCAGTGAGCACCCAGCACCCTGAGTACTGAGCACCCAGCACCCCGAGCACTGAGCACCCAGCACCCTGAGTAATGAGCACCCAGCACCCTGAGCACTGAGCACCGAGCACCCTGAGCACTGAGCACCCAGCACCCTGAGGACTGAGCACCCAGCACCCCGAGCACTGAGCACACAGCACACAGAGCACTGAGCACCCTGAGTACTGAGCACTGAGCACCCTGAGTACTGAGCACTGAGCTCCCTGAGTACTGAGCACCCAGCACCCTGAGTACTGAGCACCCAGCACCCCGAGCACTGAGTACCCAGCTCCCTGAGCACTGAGTACCCAGCACCCTGAGCACTGAGCACCCAGCACCCTGAGCACTGAGCACCCAGCACCCTGAGCACTGAGCACCCAGCACCCTGAGTACTGAGCACTGAGCACCCAGCACCCCGAGCACTGAGCACCCAGCACCCTGAGTACTGAGCACTGAGCACCCAGCACCCCGAGCACTGAGCACCCAGCACCCTGAGCACTGAGCACCCAGCACCCGAGTACAGATGACCCAGCACCCTGAGTACTGATCACCCAGCACCCTGAGTACTGAGCACGCAGCACCCTGAGTACTGAGCACCCAGCACCCCGAGCACTAAGCACCCAGCACCCTGAGTACTGAGCACCGAGCACCCCGAGCACTGAGCACCCAGCACCCTGTGTACTGAGCTCCGAGCACCCCGAGCACAGAGCATCCAGCGCCCCGAGCACTGATCACCCAGCACCCCGAGCAATGAGCCCCCAGCACCCTGAGCACTGAGCACCCAGCACCCCGAGCACTGAGCACCCAGCACCCTGAGTACTGAGCACCCAGCACCCTGAGTACTGAGCACCCAGCACCCTGAGCACTGAGCACCCAGCACCCTGAGTACTGAGCACCCAGCACCCTGAGTACTGAGTACCCAGCAGCCTGAGCACTCAGCAACCTGAGTACTGAGCACCGAGCACCCTAAGTAATGAGCACCCAGCACCCTGAGTACTGAGCACCCAGCACCCTGAGCACTGAGCACCCAGCAACCTGAGTACTGAGCACCGAGCACCCCGAGTACTGAGCACCCAGCACCCCGAGCACTGAGCACCCAGAACCCTGAGCACTGAGCACCCAGCACCCCGAGCACTGAGCACCCAGCACCCCGAGCACTGAGCACCAAGCACCCCGAGCACTGAGCACCCAGCACCCCGAGCACCGAGCACCCTGAGTACAAAGCACAGAGCACCCTGAGCACTGAGCACCCAGCACCCTGAGCAGTGAGCACCCAGCACCCTGAGTACTGAGCACCCAGCACCCCGAGCACTGAGCACCCAGCACCCTGAGTACTGAGCACCCAGCACCCTGAGCACTGAGCACCGAGCACCCTGAGCACTGAGCACCCAGCACCCTGAGGACTGAGCACCCAGCACCCCGAGCACTGAGCACACAGCACACAGAGCACTGAGCACCCTGAGTACTGAGCACTGAGCACCCTGAGTACTGAGCACTGAGAACCCTGAGTACTGAGCACCCAGCACCCTGAGTACTGAGCACCCAGCACCCCGAGCACTGAGTACCCAGCTCCCTGAGCACTGAGTACCCAGCACCCTGAGCACTGAGCACCAAGCACCCTGAGCACTGAGCACCCAGCACCCTGAGCACTGAGCACCCAGCACCCTGAGTACTGAGCACTGAGCACCCAGCACCCCGAGCACTGAGCACCCAGCACCCTGAGTACTGAGCACTGAGCACCCAGCACCCCGAGCACTGAGCACCCAGCACCCCGAGCACTCAGCAACCTGAGTACTGAGCACTGAGAACCCTGAGCACAGATCACCCAGCACCCTGAGTACAGATCACCCAGCACCCTGAGTACTGAGCACGCAGCACCCTGAGTACTGAGCACCCAGCACCCCGAGCACTGAGCACCAAGCACCCTGAGTACTGAGCACCCAGCACCCTGAGTACTGAGCACCCAGCACCCTGAGAACTGAGCACCCAGCACCCTGAGTACTGAGCACCCAGCACCCTGAGTACTGAGTACCCAGCACCCTGAGCACTCAGCAACCTGAGTACTGAGCACCGATCACCCTAAGTAATGAGCACCCAGCACCCTGAGTACTGAGCACCCAGCACCCTGAGCACTGAGCACCCAGCACCCTGAGTACTGAGCCCCCAGCACCCCGAGCACTGAGCACCCAGCACCCCGAGCACTGAGCACCCAGCACCCCGAGCACTGAGCACCCAGCACCCTGAGCACTGAGCACCCAGCACCCTGAGCACTGAGCACCCAGCACCCTGAGCACTGAGCACCCAGCACCCCGAGCACTGAGCACCCAGCACCCTGAGCACTGAGCACCCAGCACCCTGAGCACTGAGCACCCAGCTCCCTGAGTACTGAGTACCCAGTACCCTGAGCACTGAGCACCCAGCACTCTTAGTACTGATCACCGAGCAACCCGAGCACTGAGCACCCAGCACCCTGAGCACTGAGAAGCCAGCAGCCTGAGCACTGAGCACCCAGCACCCCAAGCACTGAGCACCCAGCACCCTGAGCACTGTGCACACAGCACCCCGAGTACTGAGCACCCAGCACCCCGAGTACTGAGCACCCAGCACCCTGAGTACTGAGCACCAAGCACCCTGAGTACTGAGCACCCAGTACCCTGAGCACTGAACACACAGCACCCTGAGTACTGAGCACCCTGAGCACTGAGCACCCAGCACCCTGGGCACTGTGCACCCAGTACCCTGAGCACTGAGCACCCAGCACCCTGAGTACTGAGCCCCCAGCACCCTTAGTACTGAGCACCAAGCACCCCGAGCACTGAGCACCTAGCACCCCGAGAATGAGCACCCAGCACCCTGAGTACTGAGAACCGAGCACCCTGAGTACTGAGCACCCAGCACCCTGAGTACTGAGCACCCAGCACCCTGAGTACTGAGCACCCAGCACCCTGAGTACTGAGCACCCAGCACCCTGAGTACTGAGCACCCAGCACCCTGAGTACTGAGCCCCCAGCACCCTGAGTACTGAGCACCCAGCACACTGAGTACTGAGCACCCAGCACCCTGAGCACTGAGCACAAAGCACGCTGAGTAATGAGCACTGAGCACCCTTAGTACTGAGCACCGAGGACCCTGAGCACTGAGCACCCAGCACCCTGAGTACTGAGCACCCAGCACCCTGAGTACTGAGCACCCAGCACCCCGAGCACTGAGCACCCTGAGTACTGAGCACCCAGCACCCTGAGTACTGAGCACTAAGCACCCAGAGCACTGAGCACCCAGCACCCCGAGCACGGAGCACCCAGGACCCCGAGCACTGAGTACTGAGCACCCAGCACCCTGAGTACTGAGCACCGAGCTCCCCGAGCACTGAGCACCCTGAGTACTGAGCACCCAGCACCCCGATCACTGAGCACCCAGCACCCTGAGCACTGAGCACCCAGCACCCCGAGCACTGAGCACCCAGCACCCTGAGTACTGAGCACCCAGCACCCCGAGCACTGAGCACCCAGCACCCTGAGTACTGAGCACTGAGCACCCAGCACCCCGAGCACTGAGCACCCAGCACCCTGTGTACTGAGCACTGAGCACCCTGAGTACAAAGCACCCAGCACCCTGAGTACTGAGCACCCAGGACCCTGAGCACTGAGCACCGAGCACCCCGAGCACTGAGCACCCTGCACCCAGAGCACTCAGCACCCAGCACCCCGAGCATTGAACACCCAGCACCCTGAGCACTGAGCACCCAGCACCTTAAGCACTGAGCACCCAGCACCCAGAGCACTGAGCACCCAGCACCCTGAGCACTGAGCACCCAGCATCCTGAGTACTGAGCACCCAGCACCCTGAGTACTGAGCACCCAGACCCCGAGCTCTGAGCACCCAGCACCCCTAGCACTGTGCACCCAGCACCCTGAGTAATGAGAACCCAGCACCCTGAGTACTGAGCACCCAGCACCCTGAGCACTGAGCACCCAGCAGCCCGAGCACTGAGCACCCAGCATCCTGAGCACTGAGTACTGAGCACCCAGCACCCTGAGCACTGAGCACCCAGCACCCTGAGCACTGAGCACCCAGCACCCTGAGTACTGAGCACCCAGCACCCCAAGCACTGAGCACCGAGCACCCTGAGTACTGAGCACCCAGCACGCTGAGCACTGAGCACCCAGCACCCCGAGTACTGAGCACCCAGCACCCTGAGTACTGAGCACCCAGCACCCTGAGTACTGAGCACCCAGCACCCCGAGCACTGAGCACCCAGCACCCTGAGCACTGAGCACCCAGCACCCTGAGTACTGAGCACCCAGCACCCTGAGCACTGAGCACCCAGCACCCTGAGCACTGAGCACCAAACACCCTGAGCACTGAGCACCCAGCACCCTGAGCACTGAGCACCCAGCACCCTGAGCACTGAGCACCCAGCACCCTGAGTACTGAACACCCAGCACCCTGAGTACTGAGCATCCAGCACCCTGAGTACTGAGCACCCAGCACCCTGAGTACTGAGCCCCCAGCACCCTGAGTACTGAGCACCCAGCACACTGAGTACTGAGCACCCAGCACCCTGAGCACTGAGCACAAAGCACGCTGAGTAATGAGCACTGAGCACCCTAAGTACTGAGCACCGAGGACCCTGAGCACTGAGCACCCAGCACCCTGAGTACTGAGCACCCAGCACCCTGAGTACTGAGCACCCAGCACCCCGAGCACTGAGCACCCTGAGTACTGAGCACCCAGCACCCTGAGTACTGAGCACTAAGCACCCAGAGCACTGAGCACCCAGCACCCCGAGCACGGAGCACCCAGGACCCCGAGCACTGAGTACTGAGCACCCAGCACCCTGAGTACTGAGCACCCAGCACCCCGATCACTAAGCACCCAGCACCCTGAGCACTGAGCACCCAGCACCCCGAGCACTCAGCACCCAGCACCCTGAGTACTGAGCACCCAGCACCCCGAGCACTGAGCACCCAGCACCCTGAGTACTGAGCACTGAGCACCCAGCACCCCGAGCACTGAGCTCCCAGCACCCCGAGTACTGACCACCGAGCACCCTGAGCACTGAGTACCCAGCACGCTGAGTACTGAGCACTGAGCACCCTGAGTACTGAGCACCGAGCACCCTGAGTACTGAGCACCCAGCACCCTGAGCACTGAGCAGCCAGCACCCTGAGCACTGAGCACCCAGCACCCCGAGCACTGAGCACCCAGCACCCTGAGCACTGAGCAAGCAGCACCCCGAGTACTGAGCACACAGCACCCTGAGTACTGAGCACCGAGCACCCCAAGCACTGAGCACCCAGCACCCTGAGTACTGAGCACCCAGCACCCCAAACACTGAGCACCGAGCACCCTGAGAACTGAGCACCTAGCACCCTGAGTACTGAGCACCCAGCACCATGAGTACTGAGCACCGAGCACCCAGAGTACTGAGCAACCTGAGTACTGAGCAAACAGCACCCCGAGAATGAGCACCCAGCACCATGAGTACTGAGCACCGAGCACCCTGAGCACGGAGCACCCAGCACCCTGAGTACTGAGCACCAAGCACCCTGAGTACTGAGCACCCAGCACCCTGAGTACTGAGCACCCAGCACCCTGAGTTCTGAGCACCCAGCACCATGAGCACTGAACACACTGAGTACTGAGCACCCAGCACCCTGAGCACTGAGGACCCAGCACCCTGAGTACTGAGCACCCAGCACCCTGAGTACTGAGGACCCAGCACCCCGAGCACTGAGCACCCAGCACCCTAAGTACTGAGCACCCAGCACCCCGAGCACTGAGCACCCAGCACCCTGAGTACTGAGCACCCAGCACCCTGAGTACTGAGCACTGAACACTGAGCACCCTGAGCACTGAGCACCCAGCACCCTGAGCACTGAGCACCCAGCATCCTGAGCACTGAGTACTGAGCACCCAGCACCCTGAGCACTGAGCACCCAGCACACTGAGCACTGAGCACGCATCACCCTGAGTACTGAGCACCCAGCACCCCAAACACTGAGCACCGAGCACCCTGAGAACTGAGCACCGAGCTCCCCGAGCACTGAGCACCCTGAGTACTGAGCACCCAGCACCCCGATCACTGAGCACATAGCACCCTGAGCACTGACCACCCAGCACCCTGAGCACTGAGCACCCAGCACGCTGAGTACTGAGCACCCAGCACCCTGAGCACTGAGCACCCAGCACCCTGAGTACTGAGCACTGAGCACCCAGCACCCCGAGCACTGAGCACCCAGCACCCTGTGTACTGAGGACTGAGCACCCTGAGTACTAAGCACCCAGCACCCTGAGTACTGAGCACCCAGGACCCTGAGCACTGAGCACCGAGCACCCCGAGCACTGAGCACCCATCACCCTGAGCACTGAGTACTGAGCACCGAGCACCCTGAGCACTGAGCACCCAGCACCCTGAGCACTGAGCAGCCAGCACCCTGAGCACTGAGCACCCAGCACCCCGATCACTGAGCACATAGCACCCTGAGCACTGAGCACCCAGCACTCTGAGCACTGCGCACCCAGCACCCTGAGTACTGAGCACCCAGCGCGCTGAGTACTGAGCACCCAGCACCCCGAGCACTGAGCACCCAGCACCCTGAGTACTGAGCACTGAGCACCCAGCACCCCGAGCACTGAGCACCCAGCACCCTGTGTACTGAGCACTGAGCACCCTGAGTACTAAGCACCCAGCACCCTGAGCACTGAGTACCCAGCACCCTGAGTACTGAGCACCCAGCACCCTGAGTACTGAGCACCCAGCACCCCGAGCACTGAGCACCCTGAGTACTGAGCACCCAGCACCCTGAGTACTGAGCACTAAGCACCCAGAGCACTGAGCACCCAGCACCCCGAGCACGGAGCACCCAGGACCCCGAGCACTGAGTACTGAGCACCCAGCACCCTGAGTACTGAGCACCCAGCACCCCGATCACTAAGCACCCAGCACCCTGAGCACTGAGCACCCAGCACCCCGAGCACTCAGCACCCAGCACCCTGAGTACTGAGCACCCAGCACCCCGAGCACTGAGCACCCAGCACCCTGAGTACTGAGCACTGAGCACCCAGCACCCCGAGCACTGAGCTCCCAGCACCCCGAGTACTGACCACCGAGCACCCTGAGCACTGAGTACCCAGCACGCTGAGTACTGAGCACTGAGCACCCTGAGTACTGAGCACCGAGCACCCTGAGTACTGAGCACCCAGCACCCTGAGCACTGAGCAGCCAGCACCCTGAGCACTGAGCACCCAGCACCCCGAGCACTGAGCACCCAGCACCCTGAGCACTGAGCAAGCAGCACCCCGAGTACTGAGCACACAGCACCCTGAGTACTGAGCACCGAGCACCCCAAGCACTGAGCACCCAGCACCCTGAGTACTGAGCACCCAGCACCCCAAACACTGAGCACCGAGCACCCTGAGAACTGAGCACCTAGCACCCTGAGTACTGAGCACCCAGCACCATGAGTACTGAGCACCGAGCACCCAGAGTACTGAGCAACCTGAGTACTGAGCACCCAGCACCCCGAGAATGAGCACCCAGCACCATGAGTACTGAGCACCGAGCACCCTGAGCACGGAGCACCCAGCACCCTGAGTACTGAGCACCAAGCACCCTGAGTACTGAGCACCCAGCACCCTGAGTACTGAGCACCCAGCACCCTGAGTTCTGAGCACCCAGCACCATGAGCACTGAACACACTGAGTACTGAGCACCCAGCACCCTGAGCACTGAGGACCCAGCACCCTGAGTACTGAGCACCCAGCACCCTGAGTACTGAGGACCCAGCACCCCGAGCACTGAGCACCCAGCACCCTAAGTACTGAGCACCCAGCACCCCGAGCACTGAGCACCCAGCACCCTGAGTACTGAGCACCCAGCACCCTGAGTACTGAGCACTGAACACTGAGCACCCTGAGCACTGAGCACCCAGCACCCTGAGCACTGAGCACCCAGCATCCTGAGCACTGAGTACTGAGCACCCAGCACCCTGAGCACTGAGCACCCAGCACCCTGAGCACTGAGCACGCATCACCCTGAGTACTGAGCACCCAGCACCCCAAACACTGAGCACCGAGCACCCTGAGAACTGAGCACCGAGCTCCCCGAGCACTGAGCACCCTGAGTACTGAGCACCCAGCACCCCGATCACTGAGCACATAGCACCCTGAGCACTGACCACCCAGCACCCTGAGCACTGAGCACCCAGCACGCTGAGTACTGAGCACCCAGCACCCTGAGCACTGAGCACCCAGCACCCTGAGTACTGAGCACTGAGCACCCAGCACCCCGAGCACTGAGCACCCAGCACCCTGTGTACTGAGGACTGAGCACCCTGAGTACTAAGCACCCAGCACCCTGAGTACTGAGCACCCAGGACCCTGAGCACTGAGCACCGAGCACCCCGAGCACTGAGCACCCATCACCCTGAGCACTGAGTACTGAGCACCGAGCACCCTGAGCACTGAGCACCCAGCACCCTGAGCACTGAGCAGCCAGCACCCTGAGCACTGAGCACCCAGCACCCCGATCACTGAGCACATAGCACCCTGAGCACTGAGCACCCAGCACTCTGAGCACTGCGCACCCAGCACCCTGAGTACTGAGCACCCAGCGCGCTGAGTACTGAGCACCCAGCACCCCGAGCACTGAGCACCCAGCACCCTGAGTACTGAGCACTGAGCACCCAGTACCCCGAGCACTGAGCACCCAGCACCCTGTGTACTGAGCACTGAGCACCCTGAGTACTAAGCACCCAGCACCCTGAGTACTGAGCACCCAGGACCCTGAGCACTGAGCACCGAGCACCCTGAGCACTGAGCACCCATCACCCTGAGCACTGAGTACTGAGCACCGAGCACCCTGAGCACTGAGCACCCAGCATCCTGAGCACTGAGTACTGAGCACCCAGCACCCTGAGCACTGAGCACCCAGCACCGTGAGTACTGAGCACCCAGCACCCTGAGTACTGAGCAGCCAGCATCCTGAGCACTGAGCACAAAGCACGCTGAGTACTGAGCACTGAGCACCCTGAGCACTGAGCACCCAGCACCCTGAGTAATGATCACCGAGCACCCTAAGTACTGAGCACCCAGCAACCTGAGTACTGAGCACCCAGCACCCTGAGCACTGAGCACCCAGCACCCTGAGCACTGAGCACCCAGCATCCTGAGCACTGAGTACTGAGCACCCAGCACCCTGAGCACTGAGCACCCAGCACCCTGAGCACTGAGCACGCATCACCCTGAGTACTGAGCACCCAGCACCCCAAACACTGAGCACCGAGCACCCTGAGAACTGAGCACCGAGCTCCCCGAGCACTGAGCACCCTGAGTACTGAGCACCCAGCACCCCGATCACTGAGCACATAGCACCCTGAGCACTGACCACCCAGCACCCTGAGCACTGAGCACCCAGCACGCTGAGTACTGAGCACCCAGGAGCCTGAGCACTGAGCACCGAGCACCCCGAGCACTGAGCACCCATCACCCTGAGCACTGAGTACTGAGCACCGAGCACCCTGAGCACTGAGCACCCAGCACCCTGAGCACTGAGCAGCCAGCACCCTGAGCACTGAGCACCCAGCACCCCGATCACTGAGCACATAGCACCCTGAGCACTGAGCACCCAGCACTCTGAGCACTGCGCACCCAGCACCCTGAGTACTGAGCACCCAGCACGCTGAGTACTGAGCACCCAGCACCCCGAGCACTGAGCACCCAGCACCCTGAGTACTGAGCACTGAGCACCCAGCACCCCGAGCACTGAGCACCCAGCACCCTGTGTACTGAGCACTGAGCACCCTGAGTACTAAGCACCCAGCACCCTGAGTACTGAGCACCCAGGACCCTGAGCACTGAGCACCGAGCACCCTGAGCACTGAGCACCCATCACCCTGAGCACTGAGTACTGAGCACCGAGCACCCTGAGCACTGAGCACCCAGCATCCTGAGCACTGAGTACTGAGCACCCAGCACCCTGAGCACTGAGCACCCAGCACCGTGAGTACTGAGCACCCAGCACCCTGAGTACTGAGCACCCAGCATCCTGAGCACTGAGCACAAAGCACGCTGAGTACTGAGCACTGAGCACCCTGAGCACTGAGCACCCAGCACCCTGAGTAATGAGCACCGAGCACCCTAAGTACTGAGCACCCAGCACCCTGAGTACTGAGCACCCAGCACCCTGAGCACTGAGTACCCAGCACCCTGAGTACTGAGCACCCAGCACCCCGAGTACTGAGCACCCAGCACCCCGAGCACTGAGCACCCAGCACCCTGAGTACTGAGCACTGAGCACCCTGAATACTGAGCACCGAACACCCTGAGTACTGAGCTCCCAGCACCCTGAGTACTGAGCACCCAGCACCCCGAGCACTGAGCACCCAGCACCCCGAGCACTGAGCACCCAGCACCAAGAGCACTGAGCACCCAGCACCCTGAGTACTGATCACCGAGCACCCCGAGCACTGAGCAACCAGCACCCTGAGTACTGAGCACCCAGCACCCTGAGTACTGAGCACCCAGCACCCTTAGTACTGAGCACCCAGCACCCTGAGCACTGAGCACAAAGCACGCTGAGTACTGAGCACTGAGCACCCTGAGTACTGAGCACCGAGGACCCTGAGCACTGAGCACCCAGAACGCTGAGTACTGAGCACTGAGCACCCTGAGTACTGAGCACCCAGCACCCTGAGCACTGAACAGCCAGCACCCTGAGCACTGTGCACCCAGCACCCCGAGTACTGAGCACCCAGCACCCCGAGTACTGAGCAACCAGCACCCTGAGTACTGAGCACCAAGCACCCTGAGTACTGAGCACCCAGTACCCTGAGCACTGAACACACAGCACCCTGAGTACTGAGCACCCCGAGCACTGAGCACCCAGCACCCTGAGCACTGTGCACACAGCACCCCGAGCACTGAGCACCCAGCACCCTGAGTACTGAGAACAGATCACCCTGAGTACTGAGCACCCACCACCCTGAGTACTGAGCCCCCAGCACAATGAGTACTGAGCACCCAGCACCCCGAGCACTGAGCACCCAGCACCCCGAGAATGAGCTCCCAGCACCCTGAGTACTGAGAACCGAGCACCCTGAGTACTGAGCACCCAGCACCCTGAGTACTGAGCCCCCAGCAGCCTGAGTACTGAGCACCCAGCACCCTGAGTACTGAGCACCCAGCACCCCGAGCACTGAGCACCCAGCACCCCGAGAATGAGCACCCAGCAATCTGAGTACTGAGCACCCAGCACCCTGAGTACTGAGCACCCAGCACCCCGAGCACTGAGCACCCTGAGTACTGAGCACCCAGCACCCTTAGTACTGAGCACTAAGCACCCAGAGCACTGAGCACCCAGCACCCTGAGCACGGAGCACCCAGGACCCCGAGCACTGAGTACTGAGCACCCAGCACCCTGAGTACTGAGCACCGAGCTCCCCGAGCACTGAGCACCCTGAGTACTGAGCAACCAGCACCCCGATCACTGAGCACCCAGCACCCTGAGCACTGAGCACCCAGCACCCCGAGCATTGAGCACCCAGCACCCTGAGTACTGAGCACCCAGCACCCCGAGCACTGAGCACCCTGAGTACTGAGCACCCAGCACCCTGAGTAATGAGCACCCAGCACCCCGAGCACTGAGCACCCAGCACCCTGATTACTGAGCACCGAGCACCCTGAGTACTCAGCAGACAGCACCCTGAGTACTGAGCACCCAGCGTACTGCGCACCGAGCACCCAGCACCCTGAGTACTGAGCACCCAGCACCCTGAGCACTGAGCACCCAGCAACCTGAGTACTGAGCACCGAGCACCCCGAGTACTGAGCACCCAGCACCCCGAGCACTGAGCACCCAGAACCCTGAGCACTGAGCACCCAGCACCCGGAGCACTGAGCACCCAGCACCCCGAGCACTGAGCACCCAGCACCCCGAGCACTGAGCACCCAGCAACCCGAGCACCGAGCACCCTGAGTACAAAGCACCGAGCACCCTGAGCACTGAGCACCCAGCACCCTGAGTACTGAGCACCCAGCACCCTGAGCACTGAGCACCGAGCAACCTGAGCACTGAGCACCCAGCACCCTGAGGACTGAGCACCCAGCACCCCGAGCACTGAGCACACAGCACACAGAGCACTGAGCACCCTGAGTACTGAGCACTGAGCACCCTGAGTACTGAGCACTGAGCTCCCTGAGTACTGAGCACCCAGCACCCTGAGTACTGAGCACCCAGCACCCCGAGCACTGAGTACCCAGCTCCCTGAGCACTGAGTACCCAGCACCCTGAGCACTGAGCACCCAGCACCCTGAGCACTGAGCACCCAGCACCCTGAGCACTGAGCACCCAGCACCCTGAGTACTGAGCACTGAGCACCCAGCACCCCGAGCACTGAGCACCCAGCACCCTGAATACTGAGCACTGAGCACCCAGCACCCCGAGCACTGAGCACCCAGCACCCTGAGCACTGAGCACCCAGCACCCTGAGCACTGAGCACCCAGCACCCTGAGTACTGAGCACCCAGCACCCTGAGTACTGAGCACGCAGCACCCTGAGTACTGAGCACCCAGCACCCCGAGCACTAAGCACCCAGCACCCTGAGTACTGAGCACCGAGCACCCCGAGCACTGAGCACCCAGCACCCTGTGTACTGAGCTCCGAGCACCCCGAGCACAGAGCACCCAGCGCCCCGAGCACTGAGCACCCAGCACCCCGAGCAATGAGCCCCCAGCACCCCGAGCACTGAGCACCCAGCACCCCGAGCACTGAGCACCCAGCACCCTGAGTACTGAGCACCCAGCACCCTGAGTACTGAGCACCCAGCACCCTGAGCACTGAGCACCCAGCACCCTGAGTACTGAGCACCCAGCACCCTGAGTACTGAGTACCCAGCACCCTGAGCACTCAGCAACCTGAGTACTGAGCACCGAGCACCCTAAGTAATGAGCACCCAGCACCCTGAGTACTGAGCACCCAGCACCCCGAGCACTGAGCACCCAGCACCCCGAGAATGAGCACCCAGCACCCTGAGAACTGAGCACCCAGCACCCTGAGTACTGAGCACCCAGCACCCCGAGCACTGAGCACCCTGAGTAGTGAGCACCCAGCACACTTAGTACTGAGCACTAAGCACCCAGAGCACTGAGCACCCAGCACCCCGAGCACGGAGCACCCAGGACCCCGAGCACTGAGTACTGAGCACCCAGCACCCTGAGTACTGAGCACCGAGCTCCCCGAGCACTGAGTACCCTGAGTACTGAGCAACCAGCACCCCGATCACTGAGCACCCAGCACCCTGAGCACTGAGCACCCAGCACCCCGAGCATTGAGCACCCAGCACCCTGAGTACTGAGCACCCAGCACCCCGAGCACTGAGCACCCTGAGTACTGAGCACCCAGCACCCTGAGTAATGAGCACCCAGCACCCCGAGCACTGAGCACCCAGCACCCTGAGTACTGAGCACCGAGCACCCTGAGTACTCAGCAGCCAGCACCCTGAGTACTGAGCACCCAGCGTACTGAGCACCGAGCACCCAGCACCCTGAGTACTGAGCACCCAGTACCCTGAGCACTGAGCACCCAGCAACCTGAGTACTGAGCACCGAGCACCCCGAGTACTGAGCACCCAGCACCCCGAGCACTGAGCACCCAGAACCCTGAGCACTGAGCACCCAGCACCCCGAGCACTGAGCACCCAGCACCCCGAGCACTGAGCACCCAGCACCCCGAGCACTGAGCACCCAGCACCCCGAGCACCGAGCACCCTGAGTACAAAGCACCGAGCACCCTGAGCACTGAGCACCCAGCACCCTGAGCAGTGAGCACCCAGCACCCTGAGTACTGAGCACCCAGCACCCCGAGCACTGAGCACCCAGCACCCTGAGTACTGAGCACCCAGCACCCTGAGCACTGAGTACCGAGCACCCTGAGCACTGAGCACCCAGCACCCTGAGGACTGAGCACCCAGCACCCCGAGAACTGAGCACACAGCACACAGAGCACTGAGCACCCTGAGTACTGAGCACTGAGCACCCTGAGTACTGAGCACTGAGCACCCTGAGTACTGAGCACTGAGCACCCTGAGTACTGAGCACCCAGCACCCTGAGTACTGAGCACCCAGCACCCTGAGTACTGAGCACCCAGCACCCTGAGCACTGAGTACCCAGCACCCTGAGTACTGAGCACCCAGCACCCCGAGTACTGAGCACCCAGCACCCCGAGCACTGAGTACCCAGCACCCTGAGTACTGAGCACTGAGCACCCTGAATACTGAGCACCGAACACCCTGAGTACTGAGCACCCAGCACCCTGAGTACTGAGCACCCAGCACCCCGAGCACTGAGCACCCAGCACCCCGAGCACTGAGCACCCAGCACCAAGAGCACTGAGCACCCAGCACCCTGAGTACTGATCACCGAGCACCCCGAGCACTGAGCACCCAGCACCCTGAGTACTGAGCACCCAGCACCCTGAGTACTGAGCACCCAGCACCCTTAGTACTGAGCACCCAGCACCCTGAGCACTGAGCACAAAGCACGCTGAGTACTGAGCACTGAGCACCCTGAGTACTGAGCACCGAGGACCCTGAGCACTGAGCACCCAGAACGCTGAGTACTGAGCACTGAGCACCCTGAGTACTGAGCACCCAGCACCCTGAGCACTGAGCAGCCAGCACCCTGAGCACTGTGCACCCAGCACCCCGAGTACTGAGCACCCAGCACCCCGAGTACTGAGCAACCAGCACCCTGAGTACTGAGCACCAAGCACCCTGAGTACTGAGCACCCAGTACCCTGAGCACTGAACACACAGCACCCTGAGTACTGAGCACCCCGAGCACTGAGCACCCAGCACCCTGAGCACTGTGCACACAGCACCCCGAGCACTGAGCACCCAGCACCCTGAGTACTGAGAACAGATCACCCTGAGTACTGAGCACCCACCACCCTGAGTACTGAGCCCCCAGCACAATGAGTACTGAGCACCCAGCACCCCGAGCACTGAGCACCCAGCACCCCGAGAATGAGCTCCCAGCACCCTGAGTACTGAGAACCGAGCACCCTGAGTACTGAGCACCCAGCACCCTGAGTACTGAGCCCCCAGCAGCCTGAGTACTGAGCACCCAGCACCCTGAGTACTGAGCACCCAGCACCCCGAGCACTGAGCACCCAGCACCCCGAGAATGAGCACCCAGCACCCTGAGTACTGAGCACCCAGCACCCTGAGTACTGAGCACCCAGCACCCCGAGCACTGAGCACCCTGAGTACTGAGCACCCAGCACCCTTAGTACTGAGCACTAAGCACCCAGAGCACTGAGCACCCAGCACCCTGAGCACGGAGCACCCAGGACCCCGAGCACTGAGTACTGAGCACCCAGCACCCTGAGTACTGAGCACCGAGCTCCCCGAGCACTGAGCACCCTGAGTACTGAGCAACCAGCACCCCGATCACTGAGCACCCAGCACCCTGAGCACTGAGCACCCAGCACCCCGAGCATTGAGCACCCAGCACCCTGAGTACTGAGCACCCAGCACCCCGAGCACTGAGCACCCTGAGTACTGAGCACCCAGCACCCTGAGTAATGAGCACCCAGCACCCCGAGCACTGAGCACCCAGCACCCTGATTACTGAGCACCGAGCACCCTGAGTACTCAGCAGACAGCACCCTGAGTACTGAGCACCCAGCGTACTGAGCACCGAGCACCCAGCACCCTGAGTACTGAGCACCCAGCACCCTGAGCACTGAGCACCCAGCAACCTGAGTACTGAGCACCGAGCACCCCGAGTACTGAGCACCCAGCACCCCGAGCACTGAGCACCCAGAACCCTGAGCACTGAGCACCCAGCACCCTGAGCACTGAGCACCCAGCACCCCGAGCACTGAGCACCCAGCACCCCGAGCACTGAGCACCCAGCAACCCGAGCACCGAGCACCCTGAGTACAAAGCACCGAGCACCCTGAGCACTGAGCACCCAGCACCCTGAGCAGTGAGCACCCAGCACCCTGAGTACTGAGCACCCAGCACCCCGAGCACTGAGCACCCAGCACCCTGAGTACTGAGCACCCAGCACCCTGAGCACTGAGCACCGAGCACCCTGAGCACTGAGCACCCAGCACCCTGAGGACTGAGCACCCAGCACCCCGAGCACTGAGCACACAGCACACAGAGCACTGAGCACCCTGAGTACTGAGCACTGAGCACCCTGAGTACTGAGCACTGAGCTCCCTGAGTACTGAGCACCCAGCACCCTGAGTACTGAGCACCCAGCACCCCGAGCACTGAGTACCCAGCTCCCTGAGCACTGAGTACCCAGCACCCTGAGCACTGAGCACCCAGCACCCTGAGCACTGAGCACCCAGCACCCTGAGCACTGAGCACCCAGCACCCTGAGTACTGAGCACTGAGCACCCAGCACCCCGAGCACTGAGCACCCAGCACCCTGAGTACTGAGCACTGAGCACCCAGCACCCCGAGCACTGAGCACCCAGCACCCTGAGCACTGAGCACCCAGCACCCGAGTACAGATCACCCAGCACCCTGAGTACTGATCACCCAGCACCCTGAGTACTGAGCACGCAGCACCCTGAGTACTGAGCACCCAGCACCCCGAGCACTAAGCACCCAGAACCCTGAGTACTGAGCACCGAGCACCCCGAGCACTGAGCACCCAGCACCCTGTGTACTGAGCTCCGAGCACCCCGAGCACAGAGCACCCAGCGCCCCGAGAACTGAGCACCCAGCACCCCGAGCAATGAGCCCCCAGCACCCCGAGCACTGAGCACCCAGCACCCCGAGCACTGAGCACCCAGCACCCTGAGTACTGAGCACCCAGCACCCTGAGTACTGAGCACCCAGCACCCTGAGCACTGAGCACCCAGCACCCTGAGTACTGAGCACCCAGCACCCTGAGTACTGAGTAGCCAGCACCCTGAGCACTCAGCAACCTGAGTACTGAGCACCGAGCACCCTAAGTAATGAGCACCCAGCACCCTGAGTACGGAGCACCCAGCACCCTGAGTACTGAGCACCCAGCACCCCGAGCACTGAGCACCCAGCACCCCGAGAATGAGCACCCAGCACCCTGAGAACTGAGCACCCAGCACCCTGAGTACTGAGCACCCAGCACCCCGAGCACTGAGCACCCTGAGTACTGAGCACCCAGCACACTTAGTACTGAGCACTAAGCACCCAGAGCACTGAGCACCCAGCACCCCGAGCACGGAGCACCCAGGACCCCGAGCACTGAGTACTGAGCACCCAGCACCCTGAGTACTGAGCACCGAGCTCCCCGAGCACTGAGCACCCTGAGTACTGAGCAACCAGCACCCCGATCACTGAGCACCCAGCACCCTGAGCACTGAGCACCCAGCACCCCGAGCATTGAGCACCCAGCACCCTGAGTACTGAGCACCCAGCACCCCGAGCACTGAGCACCCTGAGTACTGAGCACCCAGCACCCTGAGCACTGAGTACCGAGCACCCTGAGCACTGAGCACCCAGCACCCTGAGGACTGAGCACCCAGCACCCCGAGAACTGAGCACACAGCACACAGAGCACTGAGCACCCTGAGTACTGAGCACTGAGCACCCTGAGTACTGAGCACTGAGCACCCTGAGTACTGAGCACCCAGCACCCTGAGTACTGAGCACCCAGCACCCTGAGTACTGAGCACCCAGCACCCTGAGCACTGAGTACCCAGCACCCTGAGTACTGAGCACCCAGCACCCCGAGTACTGAGCACCCAGCACCCCGAGCACTGAGTACCCAGCACCCTGAGTACTGAGCACTGAGCACCCTGAATACTGAGCACCGAACACCCTGAGTACTGAGCACCCAGCACCCTGAGTACTGAGCACCCAACACCCCGAGCACTGAGCACCCAGCACCCCGAGCACTGAGCACCCAGCACCAAGAGCACTGAGCACCCAGCACCCTGAGTACTGATCACCGAGCACCCCGAGCACTGAGCACCCAGCACCCTGAGTACTGAGCACCCAGCACCCTGAGTACTGAGCACCCAGCACCCTTAGTACTGAGCACCCAGCACCCTGAGCACTGAGCACAAAGCACGCTGAGTACTGAGCACTGAGCACCCTGAGTACTGAGCACCGAGGACCCTGAGCACTGAGCACCAAGAACGCTGAGTACTGAGCACTGAGCACCCTGAGTACTGAGCACCCAGCACCCTGAGCACTGAGCAGCCAGCACCCTGAGCACTGTGCACCCAGCACCCCGAGTACTGAGCACCCAGCACCCCGAGTACTGAGCAACCAGCACCCTGAGTACTGAGCACCAAGCACCCTGAGTACTGAGCACCCAGTACCCTGAGCACTGAACACACAGCACCCTGAGTACTGAGCACCCCGAGCACTGAGCACCCAGCACCCTGAGCACTGTGCACACAGCACCCCGAGCACTGAGCACCCAGCACCCTGAGTACTGAGAACAGATCACCCTGAGTACTGAGCACCCACCACCCTGAGTACTGAGCCCCCAGCACAATGAGTACTGAGCACCCAGCACCCCGAGCACTGAGCACCCAGCACCCCGAGAATGAGCTCCCAGCACCCTGAGTACTGAGAACCGAGCACCCTGAGTACTGAGCACCCAGCACCCTGAGTACTGAGCCCCCAGCAGCCTGAGTACTGAGCACCCAGCACCCTGAGTACTGAGCACCCAGCACCCCGAGCACTGAGCACCCAGCACCCCGAGAATGAGCACCCAGCACCCTGAGTACTGAGCACCCAGCACCCTGAGTACTGAGCACCCAGCACCCCGAGCACTGAGCACCCTGAGTACTGAGCACCCAGCACCCTTAGTACTGAGCACTAAGCACCCAGAGCACTGAGCACCCAGCACCCTGAGCACGGAGCACCCAGGACCCCGAGCACTGAGTACTGAGCACCCAGCACCCTGAGTACTGAGCACCGAGCTCCCCGAGCACTGAGCACCCTGAGTACTGAGCAACCAGCACCCCGATCACTGAGCACCCAGCACCCTGAGCACTGAGCACCCAGCACCCCGAGCATTGAGCACCCAGCACCCTGAGTACTGAGCACCCAGCACCCCGAGCACTGAGCACCCTGAGTACTGAGCACCCAGCACCCTGAGTAATGAGCACCCAGCACCCCGAGCACTGAGCACCCAGCACCCTGATTACTGAGCACCGAGCACCCTGAGTACTCAGCAGACAGCACCCTGAGTACTGAGCACCCAGCGTACTGAGCACCGAGCACCCAGCACCCTGAGTACTGAGCACCCAGCACCCTGAGCACTGAGCACCCAGCAACCTGAGTACTGAGCACCGAGCACCCCGAGTACTGAGCACCCAGCACCCCGAGCACTGAGCACCCAGAACCCTGAGCACTGAGCACCCAGCACCCCGAGCACTGAGCACCCAGCACCCCGAGCACTGAGCACCCAGCACCCCGAGCACTGAGCACCCAGCAACCCGAGCACCGAGCACCCTGAGTACAAAGCACCGAGCACCCTGAGCACTGAGCACCCAGCACCCTGAGCAGTGAGCACCCAGCACCCTGAGTACTGAGCACCCAGCACCCCGAGCACTGAGCACCCAGCACCCTGAGTACTGAGCACCCAGCACCCTGAGCACTGAGCACCGAGCACCCTGAGCACTGAGCACCCAGCACCCTGAGGACTGAGCACCCAGCACCCCGAGCACTGAGCACACAGCACACAGAGCACTGAGCACCCTGAGTACTGAGCACTGAGCACCCTGAGTACTGAGCACTGAGCTCCCTGAGTACTGAGCACCCAGCACCCTGAGTACTGAGCACCCAGCACCCCGAGCACTGAGTACCCAGCTCCCTGAGCACTGAGTACCCAGCACCCTGAGCACTGAGCACCCAGCACCCTGAGCACTGAGCACCCAGCACCCTGAGCACTGAGCACCCAGCACCCTGAGTACTGAGCACTGAGCACCCAGCACCCCGAGCACTGAGCACCCAGCACCCTGAGTACTGAGCACTGAGCACCCAGCACCCCGAGCACTGAGCACCCAGCACCCTGAGCACTGAGCACCCAGCACCCGAGTACAGATCACCCAGCACCCTGAGTACTGATCACCCAGCACCCTGAGTACTGAGCACGCAGCACCCTGAGTACTGAGCACCCAGCACCCCGAGCACTAAGCACCCAGAACCCTGAGTACTGAGCACCGAGCACCCCGAGCACTGAGCACCCAGCACCCTGTGTACTGAGCTCCGAGCACCCCGAGCACAGAGCACCCAGCGCCCCGAGCACTGAGCACCCAGCACCCCGAGCAATGAGCCCCCAGCACCCCGAGCACTGAGCACCCAGCACCCCGAGCACTGAGCACCCAGCACCCTGAGTACTGAGCACCCAGCACCCTGAGTACTGAGCACCCAGCACCCTGAGCACTGAGCACCCAGCACCCTGAGTACTGAGCACCCAGCACCCTGAGTACTGAGTAGCCAGCACCCTGAGCACTCAGCAACCTGAGTACTGAGCACCGAGCACCCTAAGTAATGAGCACCCAGCACCCTGAGTACGGAGCACCCAGCACCCTGAGTACTGAGCACCCAGCACCCCGAGCACTGAGCACCCAGCACCCCGAGAATGAGCACCCAGCACCCTGAGAACTGAGCACCCAGCACCCTGAGTACTGAGCACCCAGCACCCCGAGCACTGAGCACCCTGAGTACTGAGCACCCAGCACACTTAGTACTGAGCACTAAGCACCCAGAGCACTGAGCACCCAGCACCCCGAGCACGGAGCACCCAGGACCCCGAGCACTGAGTACTGAGCACCCAGCACCCTGAGTACTGAGCACCGAGCTCCCCGAGCACCGAGCACCCTGAGTACTCAGCAGCCAGCACCCTGAGTACTGAGCACCCAGCGTACTGAGCACCGAGCACCCAGCACCCTGAGTACTGAGCACCCAGCACCCTGAGCACTGAGCACCCAGCAACCTGAGTACTGAGCACCGAGCACCCCGAGTACTGAGCACCCAGCACCCCGAGCACTGAGCACCCAGAACCCTGAGCACTGAGCACCCAGCACCCCGAGCACTGAGCACCCAGCACCCCGAGCACTGAGCACCCAGCACCCCGAGCACTGAGCACCCAGCACCCCGAGCACCGAGCACCCTGAGTACAAAGCACCGAGCACCCTGAGCACTGAGCACCCAGCACCCTGAGCAGTGAGCACCCAGCACCCTGAGTACTGAGCACCCAGCACCCCGAGCACTGAGCACCCAGCACCCTGAGTACTGAGCACCCAGCACCCTGAGCACTGAGCACCGAGCACCCTGAGCACTGAGCACCCAGCACCCTGAGGACTGAGCACCCAGCACCCCGAGAACTGAGCACACAGCACACAGAGCACTGAGCACCCTGAGTACTGAGCACTGAGCACCCTGAGTACTGAGCACTGAGCACCCTGAGTACTGAGCACCCAGCACCCTGAGTACTGAGCACCCAGCACCCCGAGCACTGAGTACCCAGCTCCCTGAGCACTGAGTACCCAACACCCTGAGCACTGAGCACCCAGCACCCTGAGCACTGAGCACCCAGCACCCTGAGCACTGAGCACCCAGCACCCTGAGTACTGAGCACTGAGCACCCAGCACCCCGAGCACTGAGCACCCAGCACCCTGAGTACTGAGCACTGAGCACCCAGCACCCCGAGCACTGAGCACCCAGCAACCTGAGCACTGAGCACCCGGCACCCGAGTACAGATCAACCAGCACCCTGAGTACTGAGCACCCAGCACCCTGAGCACTGAGCACCCAGCACCCTGAGTACTGAGCACTGAGCACCCAGCACCCCGAGCACTGAGCACCCAGCACCCTGAGTACTGAGCACTGAGCACCCAGCACCCTGAGTACTGAGCACGCAGCACCCTGAGTACTGAGCACCCAGCACCCCGAGCACTAAGCACCCAGCACCCTGAGTACTGAGCACCGAGCACCCCGAGCACTGAGCACCCAGCACCCTGAGTACTGAGCTCCGAGCACCCGGAGCACAGAGCACCCAGCGCCCCGAGCACTGAGCACCCAGCACCCCGAGCACTGAGCCCCCAGCACCCCGAGCACTGAGCACCCAGCACCCCGAGCACTGAGCACCCAGCACCCTGAGTACTGAGCACCCAGCACCCTGAGTACTGAGCACCCAGCACCCTGAGAACTGAGCACCCAGCACCCTGAGTACTGAGCACCCAGCACCCTGAGTACTGAGTACCCAGCACCCTGAGCACTCAGCAACCTGAGTACTGAGCACCGATCACCCTAAGTAATGAGCACCCAGCACCCTGAGTACTGAGCACCCAGCACCCTGAGCACTGAGCACCCAGCACCCTGAGTACTGAGCACCCAGCACCCCGAGTACTGAGCACCCAGCACCCCGAGCACTGAGCACCCAGCACCCTGAGTACTGAGCACTGAGCACCCTGAGTACTGAGCACCGAACACACTGAGTACTGAGCACCCAGCACCCTGAGTACTGAGCCCCCAGCACCCCGAGCACTGAGCACCCAGCACCCCGAGCACTGAGCACCCAGCACCCCGAGCACTGAGCACCCAGCACCCTGAGCACTGAGCACCCAGCACCCTGAGCACTGAGCACTGAGCACACACCACCCTGAGCACTGAGCACCCAGCACCCCGAGCACTGAGCACCCAGCACCCTGAGCACTGAGCTCCCAGCACCCTGAGCACTGAGCACCCAGCTCCCTGAGTACTGAGTACCCAGTACCCTGAGCACTGAGCACCCAGCACTCTTAGTACTGATCACCGAGCAACCCGAGCACTGAGCACCCAGCACCCTGAGTACTGAGCACCCAGCACCCTGAGTACTGAGCACCCAGCACCCTGAGTACTGAGCACCCAGCACCCTGAGCACTGAGCACAAATCACGCCGAGTACTGAGCACTGAGCACCCTGAGTACTGAGCACCCAGCACCCTGAGCACTGAGCAGCCAGCAGCCTGAGCACTGAGCACCCAGCACCCCAAGCACTGAGCACCCAGCACCCTGAGCACTGTGCACCCAGCACCCCGAGTACTGAGCACCCAGCACCCCGAGTACTGAGCACCCAGCACCCTGAGTACTGAGCACCAAGCACCCTGAGTACTGAGCACCCAGTACCCTGAACACTGAACACACAGCACCCTGAGTACTGAGCACCCTGAGCACTGAGCACCCAGCGCCCTGAGCACTGTGCACCCAGTACCCTGAGCACTGAGCACCCAGCACCCTGAGTACTGAGCCCCCAGCACCCTTAGTACTGAGCACCAAGCACCCCGAGCACTGAGCACCTAGCACCCCGAGAATGAGCACCCAGCACCCTGAGTACTGAGAACCGAGCACCCTGAGTACTGAGCACCCAGCACCCTGAGTACTGAGCCCCCAGCACCCTGAGTACTGAGCACCCAGCACCCTGAGTACTGAGCACCCAGCACCCTGAGTACTGAGCACCCAGCACCCTGAGTACTGAGCCCCCAGCACCCTGAGTACTGAGCACCCAGCACACTGAGTACTGAGCACCCAGCACCCTGAGCACTGAGCACAAAGCACGCTGAGTAATGAGCACTGAGCACCCTTAGTACTGAGCACCGAGGACCCTGAGCACTGAGCACCCAGCACCCTGAGTACTGAGCACCCAGCACCCTGAGTACTGAGCACCCAGCACCCCGAGCACTGAGCACCCTGAGTACTGAGCACCCAGCACTCTGAGTACTGAGCACTAAGCACCCAGAGCACTGAGCACCCAGCACCCCGAGCACGGAGCACCCAGGACCCCGAGCACTGAGTACTGAGCACCCAGCACCCTGAGTACTGAGCACCGAGCTCCCCGAGCACTGAGCACCCTGAGTACTGAGCACCCAGCACCCCGATCACTGATCACCCAGCACCCTGAGCACTGAGCACCCAGCACCCGAGCACTGAGCACCCAGCACCCTGAGTACTGAGCACCCAGCACCCCGAGCATTGAACACCCAGCACCCTGAGCACTGAGCACCCAGCACCTTAAGCACTGAGCACCCAGCACCCAGAGCACTGAGCACCCAGCACCCTGAGCACTGAGCACCCAGCATCCTGAGTACTGAGCACCCAGCACCCTGAGTACTGAGCACCCAGACCCCGAGCTCTGAGCACACAGCACCCCTAGCACTGTGCACCCAGCACCCTGAGTAATGAGAACCCAGCACCCTGAGTACTGAGCACCCAGCACCCTGAGCACTGAGCACCGAGCACCCCGAGCACTAAGCACCGTGCACCCCGAGCACTGACCACCCAGCACCCTGAGTACTGAGCACCCAGCACCGTGAGTACTGAGCACAGAGCAACCTGAGCACTGAGCACCCAGCACCCAGAGCACTGAGCACACAGCATCCTGAGCACTGAGTACTGAGCACCCAGCACCCTGAGCACTGATCACCCAGCACCCTGAGCACTGAGCACCCAGCACGCTGAGTACTGAGCACCCAGCACCCCAAACACTGAGCAGCGAGCACCCTGAGAACTGAGCACCGAGCACCCTGAGTACTGAGCACCCAGAACCGTGAGTACTGAGCCCCCAGCACCCTGAGTACTGAGCACCCAGCACCCTGAGTACTGAGCACCCAGCACCCTGAGTACTGAGCACCCAGCACCCTGAGTACTGAGCCCCCAGCACCCTGAGTACTGAGCACCCAGCACACTGAGTACTGAGCACCCAGCACCCTGAGCACTGAGCACAAAGCACGCTGAGTAATGAGCACCCAGCACCCTTAGTACTGAGCACCAAGCACCCCGAGCACTGAGCACCCAGCACCCCGAGAATGAGCACCCAGCACCCTGAGTACTGAGAACAGAGCACCCTGAGTACTGAGCACCCAGCACCCTGAGTACTGAGCCCCCAGCACCCTGAGTACTGAGCATCCAGCCCCCTGAGTACTGAGCACCCAGCACCCTGTGTACTGAGCACCCAGCACCCTGAGTACTGAGCCCCCAGCACCCTGAGTACTGAGCACCCAGCACACTGAGTACTGAGCACCCAGCACCCTGAGCACTGAGCACAAAGCACGCTGAGTAATGAGCACTGAGCACCCTGAGTACTGAGCACCGAAGACCCTGAGCACTGAGCACCCAGCACCCTGAGTACTGAGCACACAGCACCCTGAGTACTGAGCACCCAGCACCCTGAGTACTGAGCACCCAGCACCCCGAGCACTGAGCACCCTGAGTACTGAGCACCCAGCACCCTGAGTACTGAGCACTAAGCACCCAGAGCACTGAGCACCCAGCACCCCGAGCACGGAGCACCCAGGACCCCGAGCACTGAGTACTGAGCACCCAGCACCCTGAGTACTGAGCACCGAGCTCCCCGAGCACTAAGCACCCTGAGTACTGAGCACCCAGCACCCCGTACACTGAGCACCCAGCACCCTGAGCACTGAGCACCCAGCACCCCGTGCACTGAGCACCCAGCACCCTGAGTACTGAGCACCAAGCACCCCGAGCACTGAGAACCCAGAACCCTGAGTACTGAGCACTGAGCAACCAGCACCCCGAGCACTGAGCACCCAGCACCCTGTGTACTGAGCACTGAGCACCCTGAGTACAAAGCACCCAGGACCCTGAGTACTGAGCACCCAGGACCCTGAGCACTGAGCACCGAGCACCCCGAGCACTGAGCACCCTGCACCCTGAGCACTCAGCACCCAGCACCCCGAGCACTGAACACCCAGCGCCCTGAGCACTGAGCACCCAGCACCCTAAGCACTGAGCACCAAGCACCAAGAGCACTGAGCACCCAGCACCCTGAGCACTGAGCACCCTGCACCCTAAGCACGGAGCACCCAGCACCAAGAGCACTGAGCACCCAGCACCCAGAGCACTGAGCACCCAGCACCCCGTGCACTGAGCACCCAGCACCCTGAGTACTGAGCACCAAGCACCCCGAGCACTGAGCACCCAGCACCCTGAGTACTGAGCACTGAGCAACCAGCACCCCGAGCACTGAGCACCCAGCACCCTGAGTACTGAGCTCCGAGCACCCCGAGCACAGAGCACCCAGCGCCCCGAGCACTGAGCACCCAGCACCCAGAGCACTGAGCCCCCAGCACCCCGAGCACTGAGCACACAGCACCCTGGGTACTGAGCACCCAGCACCCTGAGTACTGAGCACCCAGCACCCTGAGTACTGAGCACCTAGCACCCTGAGCACTGAGCACCCAGAACCCTGAGTACTGAGCACCCAGCACCCTGAGTACTGAGTACCCAGCACCCTGAGCACTCAGCAACCTGAGTACTGAGCACCGAGCACCCTAAGTACTGAGCACCCAGCACCCTGAGTACTGAGCACCCAGCACCCTGAGCACTGAGCACCCAGCACCCTGAGCACTGAGCACCCAGCACCCTGAGTACTGAGCCGCCAGCACCCTTAGTACTGAGCACCAAGCACCCCGAGCACTGAGCACCCAGCACCCCGAGAATGAGCACCCAGCAGCCTGAGTACTGAGAACCGAGCACCCTGAGTACTGAGCACCCAGCACCCTGAGTACTGAGCCCCCAGCACCCTGAGTACTGAGCACCCAGCACCCTGAGTACTGAGCACCCAGCACCCTGAGTACTGAGCACCCAGCACCCTGAGTACTGAGCCCCCAGCACCCTGAGTACTGAGCACCCAGCACACTGAGTACTGAGCACCCAGCACCCTGAGCACTGAGCACAAAGCACGCTGAGTAATGAGCACTGAGCACCCTCAGCACTGAGCACCCAGCACCCTGAGCACTGAGCACCCAGCACCCCGAGCACTGAGCACCCAGCACCCTGAGCACTGAGCACCCAGCACCCTGAGCACTGAGCACCCAGCACCCTGAGTACTGAGTACCCAGTACCCTGAGCACTGAGCACCCAGCACTCTTAGTACTGATCACCGAGCACCCCGAGCACTGAGCACCCAGCACCCTGAGTACTGAGCACCCAGCACCCTGAGTACTGAGCACCCAGCACCCTGAGTACTGAGCACCCAGCACCCTGAGCACTGAGCACAAAGCACGCTGAGTACTGAGCACTGAGCACTCTGAGTACTGAGCACCCAGCACTCTGAGCACTTAGCACCCAGCACCCTGAGCACTGAGCACCCAGCACCCCGAGCACTGAGCACCCAGCACCCTGAGCACTGAGCACCCAGCACCCCGAGCACTGAGCACTGAGCACCCTAAGTACTGAGCACTGAGCACCCTGAGTACTAAGCACCCAGCACCCTGAGTACTGAGCACCCAGCACCCTGAGTACTGAGCACCCAGCACCCTGAGTAATGAGCACCCAGCGTACTGAGCACCGAGCACCCCGAGCACTGAGCACCCAGCACCCTGAGTACTGAGCACCCAGCACCCCGAGCACTGAGCACCCAGCACCCTGAGTACTGAGCACCGAGCACCCTAAGTACTGAGCACCCAGCACCCTGAGTACTGATCACCCAGCACCCCGAGCACTGAGTACCCAGCTCCCTGAGCACTGAGTACCCAGCACCCTGAGCACTGAGCACCCAGCACCCTGAGCACTGAGCACCCAGCACCCTGAGCACTGAGCACCCAGCACCCTGAGTACTGAGCACTGAGCACCCAGCACCCCGAGCACTGAGCACCCAGCACCCTGAATACTGAGCACTGAGCACCCAGCACCCCGAGCACTGAGCACCCAGCACCCTGAGCACTGAGCACCCAGCACCCTGAGCACTGAGCACCCAGCACCCTGAGTACTGAGCACCCAGCACCCTGAGTACTGAGCACGCAGCACCCTGAGTACTGAGCACCCAGCACCCCGAGCACTAAGCACCCAGCACCCTGAGTACTGAGCACCCAGCACCCTTAGTACTGAGCACCCAGCACCCTGAGCACTGAGCACAAAGCACGCTGAGTACTGAGCACTGAGCACCCTGAGTACTGAGCACCGAGGACCCTGAGCACTGAGCACCCAGAACGCTGAGTACTGAGCACTGAGCACCCTGAGTACTGAGCACCCAGGACCCTGAGCACTGAGCAGCCAGCACCCTGAGCACTGTGCACCCAGCACCCCGAGTACTGAGCACCCAGCACCCCGAGTACAGAGCAACCAGCACCCTGAGTACTGAGCACCAAGCACCCTGAGTACTGAGCACCCAGTACCCTGAGCACTGAACACACAGCACCCTGAATACTGAGCACCCCGAGCACTGAGCACCCAGCACCCTGAGCACTGTGCACACAGCACCCCGAGCACTGAGCACCCAGCACCCTGAGTACTGAGAACAGATCACCCTGAGTACTGAGCACCCACCACCCTGAGTACTGAGCCCCCAGCACAATGAGTACTGAGCACCCAGCACCCCGAGCACTGAGCACCCAGCACCCCGAGAATGAGCTCCCAGCACCCTGAGTACTGAGAACCGAGCACCCTGAGTACTGAGCACCCAGCACCCTGAGTACTGAGCCCCCAGCAGCCTGAGTACTGAGGACCCAGCACCCTGAGTACTGAGCACCCAGCACCCCGAGCACTGAGCACCCAGCACCCCGAGAATGAGCACCCAGCACCCTGAGTACTGAGCACCCAGCACCCTGAGTACTGAGCACCCAGCACCCCGAGCACTGAGCACCCTGAGTACTGAGCACCCAGCACCCTTAGTACTGAGCACTAAGCACCCAGAGCACTGAGCACCCAGCACCCTGAGCACGGAGCACCCAGGACCCCGAGCACTGAGTACTGAGCACCCAGCACCCTGAGTACTGAGCACCGAGCTCCCCGAGCACTGAGCACCCTGAGTACTGAGCAACCAGCACCCCGATCACTGAGCACCCAGCACCCTGAGCACTGAGCACCCAGCACCCCGAGCATTGAGCACCCAGCACCCTGAGTACTGAGCACCCAGCACCCCGAGCACTGAGCACCCTGAGTACTGAGCACCCAGCACCCTGAGTAATGAGCACCCAGCACCACGAGCACTGAGCACCCAGCACCCTGATTACTGAGCACCGAGCACCCTGAGTACTCAGCAGACAGCACCCTGAGTACTGAGCACCCAGCGTACTGAGCACCGAGCACCCAGCACCCTGAGTACTGAGCACCCAGCACCCTGAGCACTGAGCACCCAGCAACCTGAGTACTGAGCACCGAGCACCCCGAGTACTGAGCACCCAGCACCCCGAGTACTGAGCACCCAGAACCCTGAGCACTGAGCACCCAGCACCCCGAGCACTGAGCACCCAGCACCCCGAGCACTGAGCACCCAGCACCCCGAGCACTGAGCCCCCAGCAACCCGAGCACCGAGCACCCTGAGTACAAAGCACCGAGCACCCTGAGCACTGAGCACCCAGCACCCTGAGCAGTGAGCACCCAGCACCCTGAGTACTGAGCACCCAGCACCCCGAGCACTGAGCACCCAGCACCCTGAGTACTGAGCACCCAGCACCCTGAGCACTGAGCACCGAGCACCCTGAGCACTGAGCACCCAGCACCCTGAGGACTGAGCACCCAGCACCCCGAGCACTGAGCACACAGCACACAGAGCACTGAGCACCCTGAGTACTGAGCACTGAGCACCCTGAGTACTGAGCACTGAGCTCCCTGAGTACTGAGCACCCAGCACCCTGAGTACTGAGCACCCAGCACCCCGAGCACTGAGTACCCAGCTCCCTGAGCACTGAGTACCCAGCACCCTGAGCACTGAGCACCCAGCACCCTGAGCACTGAGCACCCAGCACCCTGAGCACTGAGCACCCAGCACCCTGAGTACTGAGCACTGAGCACCCAGCACCCCGAGCACTGAGCACCCAGCACCCTGAGTACTGAGCACTGAGCACCCAGCACCCCGAGCACTGAGCACCCAGCACCCTGAGCACTGAGCACCCAGCACCCGAGTACAGATCACCCAGCACCCTGAGTACTGATCACCCAGCACCCTGAGTACTGAGCACGCAGCACCCTGATTACTGAGCACCCAGCACCCCGAGCACTAAGCACCCAGAACCCTGAGTACTGAGCACCGAGCACCCCGAGCACTGAGCACCCAGCACCCTGTGTACTGAGCTCCGAGCACCCCGAGCACAGAGCACCCAGCGCCCCGAGCACTGAGCACCCAGCACCCCGAGCAATGAGCCCCCAGCACCCCGAGCACTGAGCACCCAGCACCCCGAGCACTGAGCACCCAGCACCCTGAGTACTGAGCACCCAGCACCCTGAGTACTGAGCACCCAGCACTCTGAGCACTGAGCACCCAGCACCCTGAGTACTGAGCACCCAGCACCCTGAGTACTGAGTAGCCAGCACCCTGAGCACTCAGCAACCTGAGTACTGAGCACCGAGCACCCTAAGTAATGAGCACCCAGCACCCTGAGTACGGAGCACCCAGCACCCTGAGTACTGAGCACCCAGCACCCCGAGCACTGAGCACCCAGCACCCCGAGAATGAGCACCCAGCACCCTGAGAACTGAGCACCCAGCACCCTGAGTACTGAGCACCCAGCACCCCGAGCACTGAGCACCCTGAGTACTGAGCACCCAGCACACTTAGTACTGAGCACTAAGCACCCAGAGCACTGAGCACCCAGCACCCCGAGCACGGAGCACCCAGGACCCCGAGCACTGAGTACTGAGCACCCAGCACCCTGAGTACTGAGCACCGAGCTCCCCGAGCACTGAGCACCCTGAGTACTGAGCAACCAGCACCCCGATCACTGAGCACCCAGCACCCTGAGCACTGAGCACCCAGCACCCCGAGCATTGAGCACCCAGCACCCTGAGTACTGAGCACCCAGCACCCCGAGCACTGAGCACCCTGAGTACTGAGCACCCAGCACCCTGAGTAATGAGCACCCAGCACCCCGAGCACTGAGCACCCAGCACCCTGAGTACTGAGCACCGAGCACCCTGAGTACTCAGCAGCCAGCACCCTGAGTACTGAGCACCCAGCGTACTGAGCACCGAGCACCCAGCACCCTGAGTACTGAGCACCCAGCACCCTGAGCACTGAGCACCCAGCAACCTGAGTACTGAGCACCGAGCACCCCGAGTACTGAGCACCCAGCACCCCGAGCACTGAGCAACCAGAACCCTGAGCACTGAGCACCCAGCACCCCGAGCACTGAGCACCCAGCACCCCGAGCACTGAGCACCCAGCACCCCGAGCACTGAGCACCCAGCACCCCGAGCACCGAGCACCCTGAGTACAAAGCACCGAGCACCCTGAGCACTGAGCACCCAGCACCCTGAGCAGTGAGCACACAGCACCCTGAGTACTGAGCACCCAGCACCCCGAGCACTGAGCACCCAGCACCCTGAGTACTGAGCACCCAGCACCCTGAGCACTGAGCACCGAGCACCCTGAGCACTGAGCACCCAGCACCCTGAGGACTGAGCACCCAGCACCCCGAGAACTGAGCACACAGCACACAGAGCACTGAGCACCCTGAGTACTGAGCACTGAGCACCCTGAGTACTGAGCACTGAGCACCCTGAGTACTGAGCACCCAGCACCCTGAGTACTGAGCACCCAGCACCCCGAGCACTGAGTACCCAGCTCCCTGAGCACTGAGTACCCAACACCCTGAGCACTGAGCACCCAGCACCCTGAGCACTGAGCACCCAGCACCCTGAGCACTGAGCACCCAGCACCCTGAGTACTGAGCACTGAGCACCCAGCACCCCGAGCACTGAGCACCCAGCACCCTGAGTACTGAGCACTGAGCACCCAGCACCCCGAGCACTGAGCACTCAGCAACCTGAGCACTGAGCACCCAGCACCCGAGTACAGATCACCCAGCACCCTGAGTACAGATCACCCAGCACCCTGAGTACTGAGCACGCAGCACCCTGAGTACTGAGCACCCAGCACCCCGAGCACTAAGCACCCAGCACCCTGAGTACTGAGCACCGAGCACCCCGAGCACTGAGCACCCAGCACCCTGAGTACTGAGCTCCGAGCACCCGGAGCACAGAGCACCCAGCGCCCCGAGAACTGAGCACCCAGCACCCCGAGCACTGAGCCCCCAGCACCCCGAGCACTGAGCTCCCAGCACCCCGAGAACTGAGCACCCAGCACCCTGAGTACTGAGCACCCAGCACCCTGAGTACTGAGCACCCAGCACCCTGAGAACTGAGCACCCAGCACCCTGAGTACTGAGCACCCAGCACCCTGAGTACTGAGTACATAGCACCCTGAGCACTCAGCAACCTGAGTACTGAGCACCGATCAAGCTAAGTAATGAGCACCCAGCACCCTGAGTACTGAGCACCCAGCACCCTGAGCACTGAGCACCCAGCACCCTGAGTACTGAGCACCCAGCACCCCGAGTACTGAGCACCCAGCACCCCGAGCACTGAGCACCCAGCACCCTGAGTACTGAGCACTGAGCACCCTGAGTACTGAGCAACGAACACACTGAGTACTGAGCACCCAGCACCCTGAGTACTGAGCCCCCAGCACCCCGAGCACTGAGCACCCAGCACCCCGAGCACTGAGCACCCAGCACCCCGAGCACTGAGCACCCAGCACCCTGAGCACTGAGCACCCAGCACCCTGAGCACTGAGCACTGAGCACCCAGCACCCTGAGCACTGAGCACCCAGCACCCCGAGCACTGAGCACCCAGCACCCTGAGCACTGAGCTCCCAGCACCCTGAGCACTGAGCACCCAGCTCCCTGAGTACTGAGTACCCAGTACCCTGAGCACTGAGCACCCAGCACTCTTAGTACTGATCACCGAGCAACCCGAGCACTGAGCACCCAGCACCCTGAGTACTGAGCACCCAGCACCCTGAGTACTGAGCACCCAGCACCCTGAGTACTGAGCACTAAGCACCCTGAGCACTGAGCACAAATCACGCCGAGTACTGAGCACTGAGCACCCTGAGTACAGAGCACCGAGGAACCTGAGGACTGAGCACCCAGCACGCTGAGTACTGAGCACTGAGCACCCTGAGTACTGAGCACCCAGCACCCTGAGCACTGAGCAGCCAGCAGCCTGAGCACTGAGCACCCAGCACCCCAAGCACTGAGCACCCAGCACCCTGAGCACTGTGCACCCAGCACCCCGAGTACTGAGCACCCAGCACCCCGAGTACTGAGCACCCAGCACCCTGAGTACTGAGCACCAAGCACCCTGAGTACTGAGCACCCAGTACCCTGAACACTGAACACACAGCACCCTGAGTACTGAGCACCCTGAGCACTGAGCACCCAGCACCCTGGGCACTGTGCACCCAGTACCCTGAGCACTGAGCACCCAGCACCCTGAGTACTGAGCCCCCAGCACCCTTAGTACTGAGCACCAAGCACCCCGAGCACTGAGCACCTAGCACCCCGAGAATGAGCACCCAGCACCCTGAGTACTGAGAACCGAGCACCCTGAGTACTGAGCACCCAGCACCCTGAGTACTGAGCCCCCAGCACCCTGAGTACTGAGCACCCAGCACCCTGAGTACTGAGCACCCAGCACCCTGAGTACTGAGCACCCAGCACCCTGAGTACTGAGCCCCCAGCACCCTGAGTACTGAGCACCCAGCACACTGAGTACTGAGCACCCAGCACCCTGAGCACTGAGCACAAAGCACGCTGAGTAATGAGCACTGAGCAACCTTAGTACTGAGCACCGAGGACCCTGAGCACTTAGCACCCAGCACCCTGAGTACTGAGCACCCAGCACCCTGAGTACTGAGCACCCAGCACCCCGAGCACTGAGCACCCTGAGTACTGAGCACCCAGCACCCTGAGTACTGAGCACTAAGCACCCAGAGCACTGAGCACCCAGCACCCCGAGCACGGAGCACCCAGGACCCCGAGCACTGAGTACTGAGCACCCAGCACCCTGAGTACTGAGCACCGAGCTCCCCGAGCACTGAGCACCCTGAGTACTGAGCACCCAGCACCCCGATCACTGATCACCCAGCACCCTGAGCACTGAGCACCCAGCACCCGAGCACTGAGCACCCAGCACCCTGAGTACTGAGCACCCAGCACCCCGAGCACTGAGCACCCAGCACCCTGAGTACTGAGCACTGAGCACCCAGCACCCCGAGCACTGAGCACCCAGCACCCTGTGTACTGAGCACTGAGCACCCTGAGTACAAAGCACCCAGCACCCTGAGTACTGAGCACCCAGGACCCTGAGCACTGAGCACCGAGCACCCCGAGCACTGAGCACCCTGCACCCTGAGCACTCAGCACCCAGCACCCCGAGCATTGAACACCCAGCACCCTGAGCACTGAGCACCCAGCACCTTAAGCACTGAGCACCCAGCACCCAGAGCACTGAGCACCCAGCACCCTGAGCACTGAGCACCCAGCATCCTGAGTACTGAGCACCCAGCACCCTGAGTACTGAGCACCCAGACCCCGAGCTCTGAGCACACAGCACCCCTAGCACTGTGCACCCAGCACCCTGAGTAATGAGAACCCAGCACCCTGAGTACTGAGCACCCAGCACCCTGAGCACTGAGCACCGAGCACCCCGAGCACTAAGCACCGTGCACCCCGAGCACTGACCACCCAGCACCCTGAGTACTGAGCACCCAGCACCGTGAGTACTGAGCACAGAGCACCCTGAGCACTGAGCACCCAGCACCCAGAGCACTGAGCACACAGCATCCTGAGCACTGAGTACTGAGCACCCAGCACCCTGAGCACTGATCACCCAGCACCCTGAGCACTGAGCACCCAGCACGCTGAGTACTGAGCACCCAGCACCCCAAACACTGAGCAGCGAGCACCCTGAGAACTGAGCACCGAGCACCCTGAGTACTGAGCACCCAGAACCGTGAGTACTGAGCCCCCAGCACCCTGAGTACTGAGCACCCAGCACCCTGAGTACTGAGCACCCAGCACCCTGAGCTCTGAGCACAAAGCACGCTGAGTAATGAGCACCCAGCACCCTTAGTACTGAGCACCAAGCACCCCGAGCACTGAGCACCCAGCACCCCGAGAATGAGCACCCAGCACCCTGAGAATGAGCACCCAGCACCCTTAGTACTGAGCACCAAGCACCCCGAGCACTGAGCACCCAGCACCCCGAGAATGAGCACCCAGCACCCTGAGTACTGAGAACAGAGCACCCTGAGTACTGAGCACCCAGCACCCTGAGTACTGAGCCCCCAGCACCCTGAGTACTGAGCATCCAGCCCCCTGAGTACTGAGCACCCAGCACCCTGTGTACTGAGCACCCAGCACCCTGAGTACTGAGCCCCCAGCACCCTGAGTACTGAGCACCCAGCACCCTGAGCACTGAGCACAAAGCACGCTGAGTAATGAGCACTGAGCACCCTGAGTACTGAGCACCGAGGACCCTGAGCACTGAGCACCCAGCACCCTGAGTACTGAGCACCCAGCACCCTGAGTACTGAGCACCCAGCACCCTGAGTACTGAGCACCCAGCACCCCGAGCACTGAGCACCCTGAGTACTGAGCACCCAGCACCCTGAGTACTGAGCACTAAGCACCCAGAGCACTGAGCACCCAGCACCCCGAGCACGGAGCACCCAGGACCCCGAGCACTGAGTACTGAGCACCCAGCACCCTGAGTACTGAGCACCGAGCTCCCCGAGCACTAAGCACCCTGAGTACTGAGCACCCAGCACCCCGTACACTGAGCACCCAGCACCCTGAGCACTGAGCACCCAGCACCCCGAGCACTGAGCACCCAGCACCCTGAGTACTGAGCACCAAGCACCCCGAGCACTGAGCACCCAGCACCCTGAGTACTGAGCACAGAGCACCCAGCACCCCGAGCACTGAGCACCCAGCACCCTGTGTACTGAGCACTGAGCACCCTGAGTACAAAGCACCCAGGACCCTGAGTACTGAGCACCCAGGACCCTGAGCACTGAGCACCGAGCACCCCGAGCACTGAGCACCCTGCACCCTGAGCACTCAGCACCCAGCACCCCGAGCACTGAACACCCAGCACCCTGAGCACTGAGCACCCAGCACCCTAAGCACTGATCACCAAGCACCAAGAGCACTGAGCACCCAGCACCCTGAGCACTGAGCACCCTGCACCCTAAGCACGGAGCACCCAGCACCAAGAGCACTGAGCACCCAGCACCCAGAGCACTGAGCACCCAGCACCCTGAGCACTGAGCACCCAGCACCCTGAGCACTAAGCACCCAGAACCCTGAGTACTGAGCACCCAGCACCCTGAGTACTGAGCTCCGAGCACCCCGAGCACAGAGCACCCAGCGCCCTGAGCACTGAGCACCCAGCACCCAGAGCACTGAGCCCCCAGCACCCCGAGCACTGAGCACACAGCACCCTGGGTACTGAGCACCCAGCACCCTGAGTACTGAGCACCCAGCACCCTGAGTACTGAGCACCTAGCACCCTGAGCACTGAGCACCCAGCACCCTGAGTACTGAGCACCCAGCACCCTGAGTACTGAGTACCCAGCACCCTGAGCACTCAGCAACCTGAGTACTGAGCACCGAGCACCCTAAGTACTGAGCACCCAGCACCCTGAGTACTGAGCACCCAGCACCGTGAGCACTGAGCACCCAGCACCCTGAGCACTGAGCACCCAGCACCCTGAGTACTGAGCCGCCAGCACCCTTAGTACTGAGCACCAAGCACCCCGAGCACTGAGCACCCAGCACCCCGAGAATGAGCACCCAGCAGCCTGAGTACTGAGAACCGAGCACCCTGAGTACTGAGCACCCAGCACCCTGAGTACTGAGCCCCCAGCACCCTGAGTACTGAGCACCCAGCACCCTGAGTACTGAGCACCCAGCACCCTGAGTACTGAGCACCCAGCAACCTGAGTACTGAGCCCCCAGCACCCTGAGTACTGAGCACCCAGCACACTGAGTACTGAGCACCCAGCACCCTGAGCACTGAGCACAAAGCACGCTGAGTAATGAGCACTGAGCACCCTCAGCACTGAGCACCCAGCACCCTGAGCACTGAGCACCCAGCACCCCGAGCACTGAGCACCCAGCACCCTGAGCACTGAGCACCCAGCACCCTGAGCACTGAGCACCCAGCACCCTGAGTACTGAGTACCCAGTACCCTGAGCACTGAGCACCCAGCACCCTGAGTACTGAGCACCCAGCACCCCGAGCACTGAGCACCCAGCACCCTGAGTACTGAGCACTGAGCACCCAGCACCCCGAGCACTGAGCACCCAGCACCCTGTGTACTGAGCACTGAGCACCCTGAGTACAAAGCACCCAGCACCCTGAGTACTGAGCACCCAGGACCCTGAGCACTGAGCACCGAGCACCCCGAGCACTGAGCACCCTGCACCCTGAGCACTCAGCACCCAGCACCCCGAGCATTGAACACCCAGCACCCTGAGCACTGAGCACCCAGCACCTTAAGCACTGAGCACCCAGCACCCAGAGCACTGAGCACCCAGCACCCTGAGCACTGAGCACCCAGCATCCTGAGTACTGAGCACCCAGCACCCTGAGTACTGAGCACCCAGACCCCGAGCTCTGAGCACACAGCACCCCTAGCACTGTGCACCCAGCACCCTGAGTAATGAGAACCCAGCACCCTGAGTACTGAGCACCCAGCACCCTGAGCACTGAGCACCGAGCACCCCGAGCACTAAGCACCGTGCACCCCGAGCACTGACCACCCAGCACCCTGAGTACTGAGCACCCAGCACCGTGAGTACTGAGCACAGAGCACCCTGAGCACTGAGCACCCAGCACCCAGAGCACTGAGCACACAGCATCCTGAGCACTGAGTACTGAGCACCCAGCACCCTGAGCACTGATCACCCAGCACCCTGAGCACTGAGCACCCAGCACGCTGAGTACTGAGCACCCAGCACCCCAAACACTGAGCAGCGAGCACCCTGAGAACTGAGCACCGAGCACCCTGAGTACTGAGCACCCAGAACCGTGAGTACTGAGCCCCCAGCACCCTGAGTACTGAGCACCCAGCACCCTGAGTACTGAGCACCCAGCACCCTGAGCTCTGAGCACAAAGCACGCTGAGTAATGAGCACCCAGCACCCTTAGTACTGAGCACCAAGCACCCCGAGCACTGAGCACCCAGCACCCCGAGAATGAGCACCCAGCACCCTGAGAATGAGCACCCAGCACCCTTAGTACTGAGCACCAAGCACCCCGAGCACTGAGCACCCAGCACCCCGAGAATGAGCACCCAGCACCCTGAGTACTGAGAACAGAGCACCCTGAGTACTGAGCACCCAGCACCCTGAGTACTGAGCCCCCAGCACCCTGAGTACTGAGCATCCAGCCCCCTGAGTACTGAGCACCCAGCACCCTGTGTACTGAGCACCCAGCACCCTGAGTACTGAGCCCCCAGCACCCTGAGTACTGAGCACCCAGCACACTGAGTACTGAGCACCCAGCACCCTGAGCACTGAGCACAAAGCACGCTGAGTAATGAGCACTGAGCACCCTGAGTACTGAGCACCGAGGACCCTGAGCACTGAGCACCCAGCACCCTGAGTACTGAGCACCCAGCACCCTGAGTACTGAGCACCCAGCACCCTGAGTACTGAGCACCCAGCACCCCGAGCACTGAGCACCCTGAGTACTGAGCACCCAGCACCCTGAGTACTGAGCACTAAGCACCCAGAGCACTGAGCACCCAGCACCCCGAGCACGGAGCACCCAGGACCCCGAGCACTGAGTACTGAGCACCCAGCACCCTGAGTACTGAGCACCGAGCTCCCCGAGCACTAAGCACCCTGAGTACTGAGCACCCAGCACCCCGTACACTGAGCACCCAGCACCCTGAGCACTGAGCACCCAGCACCCCGAGCACTGAGCACCCAGCACCCTGAGTACTGAGCACCAAGCACCCCGAGCACTGAGCACCCAGCACCCTGAGTACTGAGCACAGAGCACCCAGCACCCCGAGCACTGAGCACCCAGCACCCTGTGTACTGAGCACTGAGCACCCTGAGTACAAAGCACCCAGGACCCTGAGTACTGAGCACCCAGGACCCTGAGCACTGAGCACCGAGCACCCCGAGCACTGAGCACCCTGCACCCTGAGCACTCAGCACCCAGCACCCCGAGCACTGAACACCCAGCACCCTGAGCACTGAGCACCCAGCACCCTAAGCACTGATCACCAAGCACCAAGAGCACTGAGCACCCAGCACCCTGAGCACTGAGCACCCTGCACCCTAAGCACGGAGCACCCAGCACCAAGAGCACTGAGCACCCAGCACCCAGAGCACTGAGCACCCAGCACCCTGAGCACTGAGCACCCAGCACCCTGAGCACTAAGCACCCAGAACCCTGAGTACTGAGCACCCAGCACCCTGAGTACTGAGCTCCGAGCACCCCGAGCACAGAGCACCCAGCGCCCTGAGCACTGAGCACCCAGCACCCAGAGCACTGAGCCCCCAGCACCCCGAGCACTGAGCACACAGCACCCTGGGTACTGAGCACCCAGCACCCTGAGTACTGAGCACCCAGCACCCTGAGTACTGAGCACCTAGCACCCTGAGCACTGAGCACCCAGCACCCTGAGTACTGAGCACCCAGCACCCTGAGTACTGAGTACCCAGCACCCTGAGCACTCAGCAACCTGAGTACTGAGCACCGAGCACCCTAAGTACTGAGCACCCAGCACCCTGAGTACTGAGCACCCAGCACCGTGAGCACTGAGCACCCAGCACCCTGAGCACTGAGCACCCAGCACCCTGAGTACTGAGCCGCCAGCACCCTTAGTACTGAGCACCAAGCACCCCGAGCACTGAGCACCCAGCACCCCGAGAATGAGCACCCAGCAGCCTGAGTACTGAGAACCGAGCACCCTGAGTACTGAGCACCCAGCACCCTGAGTACTGAGCCCCCAGCACCCTGAGTACTGAGCACCCAGCACCCTGAGTACTGAGCACCCAGCACCCTGAGTACTGAGCACCCAGCAACCTGAGTACTGAGCCCCCAGCACCCTGAGTACTGAGCACCCAGCACACTGAGTACTGAGCACCCAGCACCCTGAGCACTGAGCACAAAGCACGCTGAGTAATGAGCACTGAGCACCCTCAGCACTGAGCACCCAGCACCCTGAGCACTGAGCACCCAGCACCCCGAGCACTGAGCACCCAGCACCCTGAGCACTGAGCACCCAGCACCCTGAGCACTGAGCACCCAGCACCCTGAGTACTGAGTACCCAGTACCCTGAGCACTGAGCACCCAGCACTCTTAGTACTGATCACCGAGCACCCCGAGCACTGAGCACCCAGCACCCTGAGTACTGAGCACCCAGCACCCTGAGTACTGAGCACCCAGCACCCTGAGTACTGAGCACCCAGCACCCTGAGCACTGAGCACAAAGCACGCTGAGTACTGAGCACTGAGCACTCTGAGTACTGAGCACCGAGCACCCGGAGTACTGAGCACCCAGCACTCTGAGCACTTAGCACCCAGCACCCTGAGCACTGAGAACCCAGCACCCCGAGCACTGAGCACCCAGCACCCTGAGCACTGAGCACCCAGCACCCCGAGCACTGAGCACTGAGCACCCTAAGTACTGAGCACTGAGCACCCTGAGTACTAAGCACCCAGCACCCTGAGTACTGAGCACCCAGCACCCTGAGTACTGAGCACCCAGCACCCTGAGTAATGAGCACCCAGCGTACTGAGCACCGAGCACCCCGAGCACTGAGCACCCAGCACCCTGAGTACTGAGCACCCAGCACCCCGAGCACTGAGCACCCAGCACCCTGAGTACTGAGCACCGAGCACCCTAAGTACTGAGCACCCAGCACCCTGAGTACTGATCACCCAGCGTACTGAGCACCGAGCACCCAGCACCTTGAGTACTGAGCACCCAGCACCATGAGCACTGAGCACCCAGCACCCTGAGTACTGAGCACCCAGCACACTGAGCACTGAGCACCCAGCACCCCAAGCACCGAGCACCCAGCACCCTGAGCACTGAGCACCCAGCACCCTGAGCACTGAGCACCCAGCACCCTGAGCACTGAGCACCCAGCACCCTGAGTACTGAGCACCCAACGTACTGAGCACCGAGCACCCTTAGCACTGAGCACCCAGCACCCTGAGCAATGAGCACACTGAGTACTGAGCACCCAGCAACTTGAGCACTGAGCACCGAGCACCCCGAGCACTGAGCACCCAGCACCCGGAGTACTGAGCACCCAGCACCCTGAGTACTAAGCACCGAGCACCCTGAGTACTGAGCACCCAGCACCCTGAGCAGTGGACACACAGCACCCTGAGTACTGAGCACCCCGAGCACTGAGCACCCAGTACCCTGAGGACTGAGCACCGAGCACCCCGAGCACTGAGCACCCAGCACCCCGAGCACTGAGCACCCAGCAGCCCGAGCACTGAGCCCCCAGCACCCTGAGTACTGAGCACCCAGCACCCTGAGTACTGAGCACCCAGCACCCCGAGCACTGAGTACCCAGCACCCTGAGCACTGAGCACCCAGCACCCTGAGCACTGAGCACCCAGCACCCCAAGCACTGAGCACCCTGCACCCTGAGTACTGAGCACTGAGCACCCAGCACCCCGAGCACTGAGCACCCAGCACCCTGAGTACTGAGCACTGAGCACCCAGCACCCCGAGCACTGAGCACCCAGCACCCGAGTACTGATCACCCAGCACCCTGAGTACTGAGCACCCCGCACCCTGAGTACTGAGCACCCAGCACCCTGAGTACTGAGCACCCAGCACCTTGAGTACTGAGCACCCCGCACCCCGAGTACTGAGCACCCTGAGTACTGAGCCCCCAGCACCCTGAGTACTGAGCACCCTGCACCCCGAGCACTGAGCTCCCTGAGTACTGAGCACCCAGCACCCTGAGTACTGAGCACCCAGCACCCTGAGGACTGAGCACTGAGCACCCAGAGAACTGAGCACCCAGCACCCCGAGGACTGAGCACCCAGCACACTGAGCACTGAGCACTGAGCACCCAGCACCCTGTGCACTGAGCACTGAGCACCCAGCACCCTGAGCACTGAGCACCCAGCACCCCGAGCACTGAGTACCCAGCACCCTGAGTACTGAGCACCCAGTACCCTGAGCACTGAGCACCCAGCACCCTTAGTACTGACCACCCAGCACCCTGAGCACTGAGCACCCAGCACCCTGAGTACTGAGCATCCAGCACCCCGAGCACTGAGCACCCAGCACCCTGAGTACTGAGCACTGAGCACCCAGCCCCCCGAGCACTGAGCACCCAGCACCCTCATTACTGAGCACTGAGCACCCAGCACCCTGAGCACTGAGCACCCAGCACCCTGAGCACTGAGCACCCAGTACCCCGAGTACTGAGCACACATCACCCTGAGCACTGAGCACCCTGCACCCTGAGCACGGAGCACCCAGCACCCCGAGCACTGCGCACCCAGCACCCTGAGCACTGAGCACCCAGTACCCTAAGCACTGAACACACAGCACCCTGAGTACTGAGCACCCTGAGCACTGAGCACCCAGCACCCTGGGCACTGTGCACCCAGCACCCCGAGCACTGAGCACCCAGCACCCCGAGAATGAGCACCCAGCACCCTGAGAACTGAGAACCGAGCACCCTGAGTACTGAGCACCCAGCACCCTGAGTACTGAGCCCCCAGAACCCTGAGTACTGAGCATCCAGCACCCTGAGTACTGAGCACCCAGCACCCTGAGTACTGAGCACCCAGCACCCAGAGTACTGAGCCCCCAGCACCCTGAGTACTGAGCACCCAGCACACTGAGTACTGAGCACCCAGCACCCTGAGCACTGAGCACAAAGCACGCTGAGTAATGAGCACTGAGCACCCTGAGTACTGAGCACCGAGGACCCTGAGCACTGAGCACCCAGCACCCTGAGTACTGAGCACCCAGCACCCTGAGTACTGAGCACCCAGCACCCCGAGCACTGAGCACCCTGAGTACTGTGCACCCAGCACCCTGAGTACTGAGCACTAAGCACCCAGAGCACTGAGCACCCAGCACCCCGAGCACGGAGCACCCAGGACCCCGAGCACTGAGTACTGAGCACCCAGCACCCTGAGTACTGAGCACCGAGCTCCCCGAGCACTGAGCACCCTGAGTACTGAGCACCCAGCACCCCGATCACTGAGCACCCAGCACCCTGAGCACTGAGCACCCAGAACCCCGAGCACTGAGCACCCAGCACCCTGAGTACTGAGCACCAAGCACCCCGAGCACTGAGCACCCAGCACCCTGAGTACTGAGCACTGAGCACCCAGCACCCCGAGCACTGAGCACCCAGCACCCTGTGTACTGAGCACTGAGCACCCTGAGTACAAAGCACCCAGGACCCTGAGTACTGACCACCCAGGACCCTGAGCACTGAGCACCGAGCACCCCGAGCACTGAGCACCCTGCACCCTGAGCACTCAGCACCCAGCACCCCGAGCACTGAACACCCAGCACCCTGAGCACTGAGCACCCAGCACCCTAAGCACTGAGCACCCAGCACCCAGAGCACTGAGCACCCAGCAACCTGAGCACTGAGCACCCAGCATCCTGAGTACTGAGCACCCAGCACCCTGAGTACTGAGCACCCAGACCCCGAGCTCTGAGCACCCAGCACCTCTAGCACTGTGCACCCAGCACCCTGAGTAATGAGAACCCAGCACCCTGAGTACTGAGCACCCAGCACCCTGAGCACTGAGCACCCAGCAGCCCGAGCACTGAGCACCCAGCATCCTGAGCACTGAGTACTGAGCACCCAGCACCCTGAACACTGAGCACCCAGCACCCTGAGCACTGAGCACCCAGCACCCTGAGTACTGAGCACCCAGCACCCCAAGCACTGAGCACCGAGCACCCTGAGTACTGAGCACCCAGCACGCTGAGCACTGAGCACCCAGCACCCTGAGTACTGAGCACCCAGCACCCTGAGTACTGAGCACCTAGCACCCTGAGTACTGAGCACCCAGCACCCCGAGCACTGAGCACCCAGCACCCTGAGCACTGAGCACCCAGCACCCTGAGTACTGAGCACCAAGCACCCTGAGCACTGAGCACCCAGCACCCTGAGCACTGAGCACCAAGCACCCTGAGCACTGAGAACCCAGCACCCTGAGCACTGAGCAACCAGCACCCTGAGCACTGAGCACCCAGCACCCTGAGTACTGAGCACCCAACGTACTGAGCACCGAGCACCCCGATCACTGAGCACCCAGCACCCTGAGTACTGAGCACCCAGCACCGCGAGCACTGAGCACCCAGCACCCTGAGTACTGAGCACCGAGCACCCTGAGTACTGAGCACCCAGCACCCCGAGCACTGAGCACCCAGCACCCGGAGCACTGAGCACCCAGCACCCGGAGCACTGAGCACCCAGCACTGAGCACCCAGCACCCTGAGTACTGAGCACCCAGCACCCTGAGCACTGAGCACACTGAGTACTGAGCAACCAGCACCCTGAGCACTGAGCACCCAGCACCCCGAGCACTGAGCACCCAGCACCCCGAGCACTGAGCACCCTGTGCACTGAGCACCGAGCACCCTGAGTACTGAGCACTGAGCACCCTGAGCACTGAGCACCCAGCACCCTGAGCACTGAGCACCCAGCACCCTGAGCACTGAGGACCCAGCACCACGAGCACTGAGAACCCAGCACCCTGAGTACTGAGCACCCAGCACCCTGAGCACTGAGGACGCAGCACCCCGAGCACTGAGCACCCAGCAGGCTGAGTACTGAGCACTGAGCACCCAGCACCCTGAGTACTGAGCACCCAGCACCCTGAGTAATGAGCACCCAGCACCCTGAGTACTGAGCACCGAGCACCCCGAGTACTGAGCACCCAGCACACCGAGCACTGAGCACCCAGCACCCCTAGCACTGAGCACCCAGCACACCGAGCACTGAGCACCCAGCACCCCGAGCACTGAGCACCCAGCACACCGAGCACTGAGCACCCAGCACCCCGAGCACTGAGCACCATGAGTACTAAGCACCGAGCACCATGAGCACAGAGCACCCAGCACCCCGAGTACTGAGCACCCAGCACCCTGAGTACTGAGCACTGAGCACCCTTAGTACTGAGCACCGAGCACCCTGAGTAATGAGCACCCAGCACCCTGAGCACTGAGCACGGAGCACGCCGAGGACTGAGCACCCAGCACCGTGAGCACTGAGCACCCTGCACCTTGAGTACTGACCACCGAGCACCCCGAGCACTGAGCACCCAGCACCCTAAGTACTGAGCACCCAGCACCCTGAGCACTGAGCACCCAGCACCCCGAGCACTGAGCACCCAGCACCCTGAGTACTGAGCACCCAGCACCCCGAGCACTGAGCACCGAGCACACTGACCACTGAGCACCCAGCACCCTGAGTACTGAGCAACCAGCACCCTGAGCACTGAGCACTCAGCACCCCGAATACTGAGCACCCAGCACCCTGAGTACTGAGCACTGAGCACCCTGAGCACTGAGCACCCAGCACCCCGAGCACTGAGCACCCAGCACCCTGAGTACTGAGCACCCGGCACCCTGAGTACTGAGCACTCAGCACCCTGAGTACTGAGCACCGAGCACCCCAAGCACTGAGCACCCAGCACCCTTAACACGGAGCACCCCGAGGACTGAGGACCCAGCACCCTGAGCACTGAGCACCCAGCACCTTGAGTACTGAGCACCGAGCACCTCGAGCCCTGAGCACCCAGCACCCTGAGTACTGAGCACCCAACACCATGAGCACTGAGCACCCAGCACCCCGAGCACTGAGCACCCAGCACCCTGAGTACAGAGCACCCAGCACCCTGAGCATTGAGCACCCAGCACCCTGAGTACTGAGCACCCTGAGTACTGAACACCCAGCACTCTGAGTACTGAGCACTGAGCACCCTGAGTACTGAGCACCCAGCACCCTGAGAACTGAGTACCCAGCACCCTGAGTACTGAGCACTGACAACCCTGAGTACTGAGCACCGAGCACCCTGAGTACTGAGCACGCAGCACCCTGAGCACAGAGCACCCAGCACCCTGAGCACTGAGCACACAGCACCCCGAGCACTGATCACCCAGCACCCTGAGTACTGAGCACCCAGCACCCTGAGCACTGAGCACCCAGCACCCTGAGTACTGAGCACCCAGCACCCTGAGTACTGAGCAACCAGTACCCTGAGCAATGAGCACTGAGCACCCAGCACCCTGAGCTCTGAGCACTGAGCACCCAGCACCCCGAGCACTGAGCACCCAGCACCCCGAGCACTGATCACCCATCACCCTGAGCACTGATCACCCAGCACCCTGAGTACTGAGCACCCAGCACCCTGAGTACTGAGCAACCAGCACCCTGAGCACTGAGCACTGAGCACCCAGCACCCTGAGCTCTGAGCACTGAGCACCCAGCACCCCGAGCACTGAGCACCCAGCACCCCGAGCACTGATCACCCAGCACCCTGAGCACTGATCACCCAGCACCCTGAGTACTGAGCACCCAGCACCCTGAGTACTGAGCACCCTGAGGACTGAGCACCCAGCACCCTGAGCACTGAGCACCCAGCACCCTGAGTACTGAGCACCGATCACCCTGAGCACTGAGCACCCAGCACCCCGAGCACTGAGCACCCAGCACCCTGAGTACTGAGCACTCAGCACCCTGAGTACTGAGCACTCAGCACCCTGAGTACTGAGCACCGAGCACCCCGAGCACTGAGCACCCAGCACCCTGAGCACTGAGCACCCAGCACCCTGAGCACTGAGCACCCAGCACCCTGAGTACTGAGCACAGATCACCCTGAGCACTGAGCTCCCAGCCCCCTGAGTACTGAGCACCCAGCACCCTGAGCCCTGAGCACCCAGCACACTGAGTACTGAGCACCAAGCACCCTGAGTACTGAGCACCCAGCACCCTGAGCACTGAGCACCCAGCACCCTGAGCACTGAGCACCCAGCACCCTGAGTACTGAGCACCCATCACCCCGAGCACTGAGCACCCAGCACCCTGAGAATGAGCACCCAGCACCCCGAGTACTGAGCACCGAGCACCCTGAGCACTGAGTACCCAGCACCCTGAGTACTGAGCACCCAGCACCCTGAGCACTGAGCACCCAGCACACTGAGTACTGAGCACCCAGCACCCTGAGCACTGAGCACCCAGCACCCTGAATACTGAGCATCCAGCACCCCGAGCACTGAGCACCGAGCACCCCGAGCACTGAGCACCCAGCACCCCGAGCACTGAGCACCCAGCACCCTGAGTACTGAGTACCCAGCACCCTGAGTACTGATCACCCAGCGTACTGAGCACCGAGCACCCCGAGCACTGAGCACCTAGCACCCTGAGTACTGAGCACCCAGCACCCTGAGCACTGAGCACCCAGCACCCTGAGTACTGAGCACCGAGCACCCTGAGTACTGAGCACCCAGCGCCTGAGTACTGAGCACCCAGCACCCTGAGTACTGAGCACCCAGCGTACTGAGCACCGCGCAGCCAGCACCCTGAGTACTGAGCACCCAGCACCCTGAGCACTGAGCACCCAGCACCCTGAGCACTGAGCACCCAGCACCCTGAGTACTGAGCACCGATCACCCTGAGCACTGAGCTCCCAGCCCCCTGAGTACTGAGCACCCAGCACCCTGAGCACTGAGCACCCAGCACCCTGAGTACTGAGCACCCAGCACCCTGAGCACTGAGCACCCAGCACCCTGAGTACTGAGCACCCATCATCCCGAGCACTGAGCACCCAGCACCCTGAGAATGAGCACCCAGCACCCCGAGTACTGAGCACCGAGCACCCCGAGCACTGAGCACCTAGCACCCTGAGTACTGAGCACCCAGCACCCTGAGCACTGAGCACCCAGCACCCTGAGTACTGAGCACCGAGCACCCTGAGTACTGAGCACCCAGCACCCTGAGCACTGAGCACCCAGCACCCCGAGCACTGAGCACCCAGCACACTGAGTACTGAGCACCCAGCACCCTGAGCACTGAGCACCCAGCACCCTGAATACTGAGCATCCAGCACCCCGAGCACTGAGCACCCAGCACCCTGAGTACTGAGCACTGAGCACCCAGCACCCCGAGCACTGAGCACCCAGCACCCTGTTTACTGAGCACTGAGTACCCAGCACCCAGAGCACTGAGCACCCAGCACCCTGAGAACTGAGCACCCTGAGTACTGAGAACCCAGCACCCTGAGCACTGAGCACCCAGCACCCCGAGCACTGAGCACCCAGCACCCAGAGCACTGAGCACTGAGCACCCTGAGTACTGAGCACCGAGCACCCCGAGCACTGAGCACCCAGCACCCTGAGCACTGAGCACCCTGAGGACTGAGCACCCAGCACCCTGAGCACTGAGCACCCAGCACCCTGAGTACTGAGCACCGATAACCTGAGCACTGAGCACCCAGCAAGCCGAGCACTGAGCACCCAGCACCCTGAGCACTGAGCACCGAGCACCCTGAGCACTGAGCACCGAGCACCCTGAGTACTGAGCACTGAGCACCCTGAGCACTGAGCACCCTGCACCCTGAGTACTGAGCACCCAGCACCCTGAGCACTGAGCACCCAGCACGCTGAGTACTGAGCACTGAGCACCCTGAGTACTGAGCACCGAGCACCCTGAGCACTGAGCACCCAGCACTCTGAGTACTGAGCACTGAGCACCCTGAGCACTGAGCACAAAGCACCCTGAGTACTGAGAACTGAGCACCCTGAGTACTGACCACCCAGCACTCTGAGCACTGAGCACCCAGCGCCCCGAGCACTAAGCACCCAGCACCCCGAGCACTGAGCACCCAGCACCCCGAGCACTGAGCACCCAGCACTCTGAGTACTGAGCACTGAGCCCCCTGAGCACTGAGCACAAAGCACCCTGAGTACTGTGCACCGAGCACCCTGAGTACTGAGCACCCAGCACTCTGAGCACTGAGCACCCAGCACCCCGAGCACTGAGCACCCAGCACCCCGAGCACTGAGCACCCAGCACCCCGAGCACTGAGCACCCAGCACCCTGAGTACTGAGCACTGAGCACCCTGAGTACTGATCACCGAGCACCCTGAGTACTGAGCACCCAGCAACCCGAGCACTGAGCACCAAGCACTCTGAGTACTGAGCCCCCAGCACCATGAGCACTGAGCCCCCAGCACAACGAGTACTGAGCACCCAGCACCCTGATTACTGAGCACCAAGCACCCCGAGCACTGAGCACCGAGCACCCCGAGCACTGAACACCCAGCACCCCGAGCACTGAGCACCCTGCACCCTGAGTACTGAGTACCCAGCACCCTGAGTACTGATCACCCAGCGTACTGAGCACCGAGCACCCCGAGCACTGAGCACCTAGCACCCTGAGTACTGAGCACCCAGCACCCTGAGCACTGAGCACCCAGCACCCTGAATACTGAGCACCGAGAACCCTGTGTACTGAGCACCCAGCGCCTGAGTACTGAGCACCCAGCACCCTGAGTACTGAGCACCCAGCGTACTGAGCACCGCGCAGCCAGCACCCTGAGTACTGAGCACCCAGCACCCTGAGCACTGAGCACCCAGCACCCTGAGCACTGAGCACCCAGCACCCTGAGTACTGAGCACCGATCACCTTGAGCACTGAGCTCCCAGCCCCCTGAGTACTGAGCACCCAGCACCCTGAGCACTGAGCACCCAGCACCCTGAGTACTGAGCACCCAGCACCCTGAGCACTGAGCACCCAGCACCCTGAGTACTGAGCACCCAGCACCCTGAGCACTGAGCACCCAGCACCCTGAGTACTGAGCACCCATCATCCCGAGCACTGAGCACCCACCACCCTGAGAATGAGCACCCAGCACCCCGAGTACTGAGCACCGAGCAATCCGAGCACTGAGCACCTAGCACCCTGAGTACTGAGCACCCAGCACCCTGAGCACTGAGCACCCAGCACCCTGAGCACTGAGCACCCAGGACCCCGAGCACTGAGGACCTAGCACCCTGAGCACTGAGCACCCAGCACCCTGAGCACTGAGCACCCAGCACCCTGAGCACTGAGCACCCAGCACCCTGAGTACTGAGCACCGATCACCCTGAGCACTGAGCTCCCAGCCCCCTGAGTACTGAGCACCCAGCACCCTGAGCACTGAGCACCCAGCACCCTGAGTACTGAGCACCCAGCACCCTGAGCACTGAGCACCCAGCACCCTGAGTACTGAGCACCCATCATCCCGAGCACTGAGCACCCAGCACCCTGAGAATGAGCACCCAGCACCCCGAGTACTGAGCACCGAGCACCCCGAGCACTGAGCACCTAGCACCCTGAGTACTGAGCACCCAGCACCCTGAGCACTGAGCACCCAGCACCCTGAGTACTGAGCACCGAGCACCCTGAGTACTGAGCACCCAGCACCCTGAGCACTGAGCACCCAGCACCCCGAGCACTGAGCACCCAGCACACTGAGTACTGAGCACCCAGCACCCTGAGCACTGAGCACCCAGCACCCTGAATACTGAGCATCCAGCACCCCGAGCACTGAGCACCCAGCACCCTGAGTACTGAGCACTGAGCACCCAGCACCCCGAGCACTGAGCACCCAGCACCCTGTTTACTGAGCACTGAGTACCCAGCACCCAGAGCACTGAGCACCCAGCACCCTGAGAACTGAGCACCCTGAGTACTGAGAACCCAGCACCCTGAGCACTGAGCACCCAGCACCCCGAGCACTGAGCACCCAGCACCCAGAGCACTGAGCACTGAGCACCCTGAGTACTGAGCACCGAGCACCCCGAGCACTGAGCACCCAGCACCCTGAGCACTGAGCACCCTGAGGACTGAGCACCCAGCACCCTGAGCACTGAGCACCCAGCACCCTGAGTACTGAGCACCGATAACCTGAGCACTGAGCACCCAGCAAGCCGAGCACTGAGCACCCAGCACCCTGAGCACTGAGCACCGAGCACCCTGAGCACTGAGCACCGAGCACCCTGAGTACTGAGCACTGAGCACCCTGAGCACTGAGCACCCTGCACCCTGAGTACTGAGCACCCAGCACCCTGAGCACTGAGCACCCAGCACGCTGAGTACTGAGCACTGAGCACCCTGAGTACTGAGCACCGAGCACCCTGAGCACTGAGCACCCAGCACTCTGAGTACTGAGCACTGAGCACCCTGAGCACTGAGCACAAAGCACCCTGAGTACTGAGAACTGAGCACCCTGAGTACTGACCACCCAGCACTCTGAGCACTGAGCACCCAGCACCCCGAGCACTAAGCACCCAGCACCCCGAGCACTGAGCACCCAGCACCCCGAGCACTGAGCACCCAGCACTCTGAGTACTGAGCACTGAGCCCCCTGAGCACTGAGCACAAAGCACCCTGAGTACTGTGCACCGAGCACCCTGAGTACTGAGCACCCAGCACTCTGAGCACTGAGCACCCAGCACCCCGAGCACTGAGCACCCAGCACCCCGAGCACTGAGCACCCAGCACCCCGAGCACTGAGCACCCAGCACCCTGAGTACTGAGCACTGAGCACCCTGAGTACTGATCACCGAGCACCCTGAGTACTGAGCACCCAGCAACCCGAGCACTGAGCACCAAGCACTCTGAGTACTGAGCACCCAGCACCATGAGCACTGAGCCCCCAGCACAACGAGTACTGAGCACCCAGCACCCTGATTACTGAGCACCAAGCACCCCGAGCACTGAGCACCGAGCACCCCGAGCACTGAACACCCAGCACCCCGAGCACTGAGCACCCTGCACCCTGAGTACTGAGTACCCAGCACCCTGAGTACTGATCACCCAGCGTACTGAGCACCGAGCACCCCGAGCACTGAGCACCTAGCACCCTGAGTACTGAGCACCCAGCACCCTGAGCACTGAGCACCCAGCACCCTGAGTACTGAGCACCGAGAACCCTGTGTACTGAGCACCCAGCGCCTGAGTACTGAGCACCCAGCACCCTGAGTACTGAGCACCCAGCGTACTGAGCACCGCGCAGCCAGCACCCTGAGTACTGAGCACCCAGCACCCTGAGCACTGAGCACCCAGCACCCTGAGCACTGAGCACCCAGCACCCTGAGTACTGAGCACCGATCACCTTGAGCACTGAGCTCCCAGCCCCCTGAGTACTGAGCACCCAGCACCCTGAGCACTGAGCACCCAGCACCCTGAGTACTGAGCACCCAGCACCCTGAGCACTGAGCACCCAGCACCCTGAGTACTGAGCACCCAGCACCCTGAGCACTGAGCACCCAGCACCCTGAGTACTGAGCACCCATCATCCCGAGCACTGAGCACCCACCACCCTGAGAATGAGCACCCAGCACCCCGAGTACTGAGCACCGAGCAATCCGAGCACTGAGCACCTAGCACCCTGAGTACTGAGCACCCAGCACCCTGAGCACTGAGCACCCAGCACCCTGAGCACTGAGCACCCAGGACCCCGAGCACTGAGGACCTAGCACCCTGAGCACTGAGCACCCAGCACCCTGAGTACTGAGCAACGAGCACCCTGAGTTCTGAGCACCCAGCACCCTGAGTACTGAGCACCCAGCACACTGAGTACTGAGCACCCAGCACCCTGAGCACTGATCACCCAGCACCCTGAGTACTGAGCACTGAGCACCCATCACCCCGAGCACTGAGCACCCAGCACCCTGAGAATGAGCACCCAGCACCCCGAGGACTGAGCACCGAGCACCCTGAGCACTGAGTACCCAGCACCCTGAGTACTGAGCACCCAGCACCCTGAGCACTGAGCACCCAGCTCACTGAGTACTGAGCACCCAGCACCCTGAGCACTGAGCACCCAGCACCCTGAGTACTGAGCATCCAGCACCCTGAGCACTGAGCACCCAGCACCCTGAGTACTGAGCACTGAGCACCCAGCACCCCGAGCACTGAGCACCCAGCACCCTGTTTACTGAGCACTGAGTACCCAGCACCCAGAGCACTGAGCACCCAGCACCCTGAGAACTGACCACCCTGAGTACTGAGAACCCAGCACCCTGAGCACTGAGCACCCAGCACCCCGAGCACTGAGCACCCAGTACCCAGAGCACTGAGCACTGAGCACCCTGAGTACTGAGCACTGAGCACCCCGAGCACTGAGCACCGAGCACCCTGAGCACTGAGCACCCTGAGGACTGAGCACCCAGCACCCTGAGCAGTGAGCACCCAGCACCCTGAGCACTGAGCACCCTGAGTACTGAGCACCGATCACCTGAGCACTGAGCACCCAGCACCCCGAGCACTGAGCACCCAGCACCCTGAGCACTGAGCACCCAGCAGCCTGAGCACTGAGTACCCAGCACCCTGAGTACTGAGCACCGATCACCCTGAGCACTGAGCTCCCAGCACCCTGAGTACTGAGCACCCATCACAGCGAGCACTGAGCACCCAGCAACCTGAGAATGAGCACCCAGCACCCCGAGTACTGAGCACCGAGCACCCTGAGCACTGAGTACCCAGCACCCTGAGTACTGAGCACCCAGCACCCTGAGCACGGAGCACCCAGCACACTGAGTACTGAGCACCCAGCACCCTGAGCACTGAGCACCCAGCACCCTGAGTACTGAGCACCCAGCACCCCGAGCACTGAGCACCCAGCACCCTGTTTACTGAGCACTGAGTACCCAGCACCCAGAGCACTAAGCACCCAGCACCCTGAGAACTGAGCACCCTGAGTACTGAGAACCCACCACCCTGAGCACTGAGCACCCAGCACCCCGAGCACTGAGCACCCAGCACCCAGAGCACTGAGCTCTGAGCATCCTGAGTACTGAGCACCGAGCACCCCGAGCACTGACCACCCAGCACCCTGAGCACTGAGCACCCTGAGGACTGAGCACCCAGCACCCTGAGCACTGAGCACCCAGCACCCTGAGCACTGAGCACCCTGAGGACTGAGCACCCAGCACCCTGAGCACTGAGCACCCAGGACCCTGAGTACTGAGCACCGATCACCTGAGCACTGAGCACCCAGCACCCCGAGCACTGAGCACCCAGCACCCTGAGCACTGAGCACCGAGGACCCTGAGCACGGAGCACTGAGCACCCTGAGCACTGAGCACCCTGCACCCTGAGTACTGAGCACCCAGCACCCTGAGCACTGAGGACCGAGCACACTGAGTACTAAGCACCATGCACCCTGAGTACTGAGCACCCAGCACCCTGAGCTCTGAGCACCCAGCACGCTGAGTACTGAGCACTGAGCACCCTGAGTACTGAGCACCCAGCACTCTGACTACTGAGCACTGAGCACCCTGAGCACTGAGCACCCAGCACCCTGAGTACTGAGCACCGATCACCCTGAGTACTGAGCACCCAGCACTCTGAGAACTGAGCACCCAGCACCCTGAGCACTGAGCACCCAGCACCCCGAGCACTGAGCACCGAGCACCCTGAGTACTAAGCACCCAGCACCCTGAGTACTCAGCACCCAGCACCCTGAGCACTGAGCACCCAGTACCCCGAGCACTGAGCATCGAGCACCCTGAGTACTAAGCACCCAGAACCCTGAGTACTGAGCACCCAGCACCCTGAGTACTGAGCACCCAGCACCCTGAGTACTGAGCACCCAGCGTACTGAGCACCGAGCACCCCGAGCACTGAGCACCTAGCACCCTGAGTACTGAGCACCCAGCACCCTGAGCACTGAGCACCCAGCACCCTGAGTACTGAGCACCGAGCACCCTGAGTACTGAGCACCCAGCACCCTGAGTACTGAGCACCCAGCACGCTGAGTACTGAGCACCCAGCGTACTGAGCGCCGAGCACCCAGCACCCTGAGTACTGAGCACCCAGCACCCTGAGCACTGAGCACCCAGCACCCTGAGTACTGAGTACTGAGGACCCCGAGTACTGAGCAAAGAGCACCCCGAGCTCTGAGCACCCAGCACCCCGAGCACCGAGCACCCTGAGTACTGAGCACCCAGCACCCTGAGCGCTGAGCACCCAGCACCCTGAGTACTGAGCACCGAGCACCCCGAGCACTGAGCACCCAGCACCCTGAGCACGGAGCACCCTGATTACTGAGCACTGAGCACCCTGAGTACTGACCACCCAGCACCCTGAGTACTGAGCACCCAGCACCCCGAGCAATGATCACCCTGAGTACTGAGCACCCAGCACCTTGAGCACCGAGCACCGAGCACCCCGAGTACTGAGCACCCAGCATCCTGAGTACTAAGCACCGAGCACCCTGAGTACTGAGCACCCAGCACCCTGAGCACTGAACACACAGCACCCTGAGTACTGAGCACCCGGAGCACTGAGCACCCAGCACCCTGAGTACTGAGCACCGAGCACCCCGAGAACTGAGCACCCAGCACCCCGAGCACTCAGCACCCAGCACCCCGAGCACTGAGCACCCAGCACCCTGAGTACTGAGCACCCAGCACCCTGAGTACTGAGCAACCAACACCCCGAGCACTGAGCACCCAGCACCCTGAGCACTGAGCACCCAGCACCCTGAGCACTGAGCACCCAGCACCCCGAGCACTGAGCACCCAGCACCCTGAGTACTGAGCACTGAGCACCCAGCACCCCGAGCACTGAGACCCCAGCACCTTGAGTACTGAGCACTGAGCACCTAGCACCCCAAGCACTGAGCACCCAGCACCCTGAGCCCTGAGCACACATCACCCGAGTACTGAGCACCCAGCACCCAGAGTACTGAGCACCCAGCATCCTGAGTACTGAGCACCCAGCACCCCGAGTACTGAGCAAACAGCACCCTGAGTACTGAGCACCCAGCACCCTGAGCACTGAGCACCCAGCACCCCGAGCACTGAGGACCTAGCACCCTGAGCACTGAGCACCCAGCACCCTGAGTACTGAGCACCGAGCACCCTGAGTACTGAGCACCCAGCACCCTGAGTACTGAGCACCCAGCACACTGAGTACTGAGCACCCAGCACCCTGAGCACTGATCACCCAGCACCCTGAGTACTGAGCACTGAGTACCCAGCACCCCGAGCACTGAGCACCCAGCACCCTGAGTACTGAGCACCGAGTACCCTGAGTACTGAGCACACAGCACCCCGAGCACTGAGCACCCAGCACCCTGAGTACTGAGCACTGAGCACCCAGCACCCCGAGCACTGAGCACACAGCACCCTGTGTACTGAGCACTGAGTACCCAGTACCCCGAGCACTGAGACCCAGCACCCTGAGCACTGAGCACCCAGCACCCCGAGAACTGAGCACCCAGCACCCCGAGCACTGTGCACCCAGCACCCTGAGCACTGAGCACCCAGCACCCTGAGTACTGAGCACCCAGCACCCTGAGCACTGAGCACCCAGCACCCTGAGCACTGAGCACCCAGCACCCTGAGTACTGAGCACCCAGCACCCTGAGTACTGAACACCCAGCACACCGAGCACTGAGCACCCAGCACCCTGAGCACTGAGCACCGAGCACCCTGAGTACTGAGCACCCAGCACCCTGAGTACTGAGCACCCAGCACCCTGAGCACTGAGCACCCAGCACCCTGAGCACTGAGCACCCAGCACCCTGATTACTGAGGACCCAGCACCCTGAGTACTGAACACCCAGCACCCTGAGCACTGAGCACTGAGCACCCAGCACCCTGAGCACTGAGCACTGAGCACCCAGCATCCTGAGCACTGAGCACCCATCACCCCGAGCACTGAGCACCCAGCACCCTGAGCACCCAGCACCCTGAGCACTGAGCACCCTGAGCACTGAGCACTGAGCACCCAGCACCCTGATTACTGAGCACCCAACACTCTGAGCACTGAGCACCCAGCACGGTGAGTACTGAGCACTGAGCACCCAGCACCCTGAGTACTGAGCACCCAGCACCCCGAGGACTGAGCACCCAGCACCCTGTGTACTGAGCACCGAGCACCCCGAGCACTGAGCACCCAGCACCCTGAGTACTGAGCACCCAGCACCCCGAGAATGAGCACCCAGCACGCCGAGCACTGAGCACCCAGCACCCTGAGCACTGAGCACCCAGCACCCTGAGTACTGAGCACCCAGCACCCCAAGCACTGAGCACCCAGCACCCTGAGTACTGAGCACCCTGAGTACTGAGCTCCCAGCACCCTGAGTACTGAGCACCCTGCACCCCGAGCACTGAGCTCCCTGAGTACTGAGCACCCAGCACCCTGAGTACTGAGCACCCAGCACCCTGAGTACTGAGGACTGAGCACAAAGAGAACTGAGCACCCAGCACCCCGAGGACTGACCACCCAGCACCCTGAGTACTGAGCACCGAGCACCCCGAGCACTGAGCACCCAGCACCCTGAGCACTGAGCACCCAGCACCCCGAGCACTGAGCACCCAGTAACCTGAGCACTGAGCACCCAGCACCCCGAGCACTGAGCACCCAGCACCCTGAGCACCCAGCAGCCTGAGCACTGAGCACACTGAGCACTGAGCACTGAGCACAGAGCACCCTGAGTACTGAGCACCCAACACTCTGAGCACTGAGCACCCAGCACCCTGAGTACTGAGCACCGAGCACCCTGAGTACTGAGCACCCAGCACCCTGAGTACTGAGCACCCAGCACCCTGAGTACTGAGCACCCAGCGTACTGAGCACCGAGCACCCAGCACCCTGAGTACTGAGCACTGAGCACCCAGAGAACTGAGCACCCAGCACCCAGAGGACTGAGCACCCAGCACCCTGTGCACTGAGCACTGAGCATCCAGCACCCCGAGCACTGAGCACCCTGAGCTCTTAGCACCCTGAGTACTGAGCACCCAGAACCCTGAGTACTGAGCACCCAGCACCCTGAGCACTGAGCACCCAGCACCCTGAGTACTGAGCACCGAGCACCCCGAGCACTGAGCACCCAGCACCCTGAGTACTGAGCCCCGAGCTCCCCGAGCACTGAGCACCCTGAGTACTGAGCACCCAGCACCCTGAGTACTGAGCACCGAGCACCCCGAGCACTGAGCACCCAGCACCCCGAGCACTGAGCACCCAGCACCCTGAGTACTGAGCACCCAGCACCCTGAGAATGAGCACCGTGAGCACTGAGTACCCAGCACCGTGAGTACTGAGCACCGAGCACCCTGAGCACTGAGCACCCAGCACCCTGAGTACTGAGCACCCAGCACCCTGAGTACTGAGCACCCAGCACCCCGAGCACTGAGCACCGAACACCCTGAGTACTGAGCACCCAGCACCCTGAGCACTGAGCACCCAGCACAACGAGTACTGAGCACAAAGCACCCTGATTACTGAGCACCAAGCACCCCGAGCACTGAGCACCGAGCACCCCAAGCACTGAGCACCCAGCACCCCGAGCACTGAGCACCCAGCACCCTGAGTACTAAGCACCCAGCACCCTGAGTACTGAGCACCCAGCACCCTGAGTACTGAGCACCCAGCACCCTGAGTACTGAGCACCCAGCGTACTGAGCACCGAGCACCCCGAGCACTGAGCACCTAGCACCCTGAGTACTGAGCACCGAGCACCCTGAGCACTGAGCACCCAGCACCCTGAGTACTGAGCACCGAGCACCCTGAGTACTGAGCACCCAGCACCCTGAGTACTGAGCACCCAGCACCCTGAGTACTGAGCACCCAGCGTACTGAGCACCGAGCACCCAGCACCCTGAGTACTGAGCACCCAGCACCCTGAGCACTGAGCACCCAGCACCCTGAGCACTGAGCACCCAGCACCCTGAGTACTGAGCACCCAGCACCCTGAGCACTGAGCACCCAGCACCCTGAGTACTGAGCACCCAGCACCCTGAGCACTGAGCACCCAGCACCCTAAGTACTGAGCACCCAGCACCCTGAGCACTGAGCAACCAGCACCCTGAGTACTGAGCACCCATCACAGCGAGCACTGAGCACCCAGCACCCTGAGAATGAGCACCCAGCACCCCGAGTACTGAGCACCGAGCACCCTGAGCACTGAGTACCCAGCACCCTGAGTACTGAGCACCCAGCACCCTGAGCACTGAGCACCCAGCACACTGAGTACTGAGCACCCAGCACCCTGAGCACTGAGCACCCAGCACCCTGAGTACTGAGCATCCAGCACCCCGAGCACTGAGCACCCAGCACCCAGAGCACTGAGCACTGAGCACCCTGAGTACTGAGCACCGAGCACCCCGAGCACTGAGCACCCAGCACCCTGAGCACTGAGCACCCTGAGGACTGAGCACCCAGCACCCTGAGCACTGAGCACCCAGCACCCTGAGCACTGAGCACCCTGAGGACTGAGCACCCAGCACCCTGAGCACTGAGCACCCAGCACCCTGAGTACTGAGCAGCGATCACCTGAGCACTGAGCACCCAGCACCCCGAGCACTGAGCACCCAGCACCCTGAGCACTGAGCACCGAGCACCCTGAGTACTGAGCACTGAGCACCCTGAGCACTGAGCACCCTGCACCCTGAGTACTGAGCACCCAGCACCCTGAGCACTGAGGACCGAGCACACTGAGTACTAAGCACCCTGCACCCTGAGTACTGAGCACCCAGCAACCTGAGCACTGAGCACCCAGCACGCTGAGTACTGAGCACTGAGCACCCTGAGTACTGAGCACCGAGCACCCTGAGCACTGAGCACCCAGCACCCTGAGTACTGAGCACTGAGCACCCTGAGCACTGAGCACCCAGCACCCTGAGTACTGAGCACGGATCACCCTGAGTACTGAGCACCCAGCACCCCGAGCACTGAGCACCCAGCACCCCGAGCACTGAGCACCCAGCAAGCCGAGCACTGAGCACCCAGCACCCTGAGCACTGAGCACCGAGCACCCTGAGCACTGAGCACCGAGCACCCTGAGTACTGAGCACTGAGCACCCTGAGCACTGAGCACCCTGCACCCTGAGTACTGAGCACCCAGCACCCTGAGCACTGAGCACCCAGCACGCTGAGTACTGAGCACTGAGCACCCTGAGTACTGAGCGCCGAGCACCCTGAGCACTGAGCACCCAGCACTCTGAGTACTGAGCACTGAGCACCCTGAGCACTGAGCACAAAGCACCCTGAGTACTGAGAACTGAGCACCCTGAGTACTGACCACCCAGCACTCTGAGCACTGAGCACCCAGCACCCCGAGCACTAAGCACCCAGCACCCCGAGCACTGAGCACCCAGCACCCCGAGCACTGAGCACCCAGCACCCTGAGTACTGAGCACTGAGCCCCCTGAGTACTGAGCACAAAGCACCCTGAGTACTGAGAACTGAGCACCCTGAGTACTGAGCACCCAGCACTCTGAGCACTGAGCACCCAGCACCCCGAGCACTGAGCACCCAGCACCCCGAGCACTGAGCACCCAGCACCCCGAGCACTGAGCACCCAGCACCCTGAGTACTGAGCACTGAGCACCCTGAGTACTGATCACCGAGCACCCTGAGTACTGAGCACCCAGCAACCCGAGCACTGAGCACCAAGCACTCTGAGTACTGAGCACCCAGCACCATGAGCACTGAGCACCCAGCACAACGAGTACTGAGCACCCAGCACCCTGATTACTGAACACCCAGCACCCCGAGCACTGAGCACCCTGCACCCTGAGTACTGAGTACCCAGCACCCTGAGTACTGATCACCCAGCGTACTGAGCACCGAGCACCCCGAGCACTGAGCACCTAGCACCCTGAGTACTGAGCACCCAGCACCCTGAGCACTGAGCACCCAGCACCCTGAGTACTGAGCACCGAGCACCCTGTGTACTGAGCACCCAGCGCCTGAGTACTGAGCACCCAGCACCCTGAGTACTGAGCACCCAGCGTACTGAGCACCGCGCAGCCAGCACCCTGAGTACTGAGCACCCAGCACCCTGAGCACTGAGCACCCAGCACCCTGAGCACTGAGCACCCAGCACCCTGAGTACTGAGCACCGATCACCTTGAGCACTGAGCTCCCAGCCCCCTGAGTACTGAGCACCCAGCACCCTGAGCACTGAGCACCCAGCACCCTGAGTACTGAGCACCCAGCACCCTGAGCACTGAGCACCCAGCACCCTGAGTACTGAGCACCCAGCACCCTGAGCACTGAGCACCCAGCACCCTGAGTACTGAGCACCCATCATCCCGAGCACTGAGCACCCACCACCCTGAGAATGAGCACCCAGCACCCCGAGTACTGAGCACCGAGCAATCTGAGCACTGAGCACCTAGCACCCTGAGTACTGAGCACCCAGCACCCTGAGCACTGAGCACCCAGCACCCTGAGCACTGAGCACCCAGGACCCCGAGCACTGAGGACCTAGCACCCTGAGCACTGAGCACCCAGCACCCTGAGTACTGAGCAACGAGCACCCTGAGTTCTGAGCACCCAGCACCCTGAGTACTGAGCACCCAGCACACTGAGTACTGAGCACCCAGCACCCTGAGCACTGATCACCCAGCACCCTGAGTACTGAGCACTGAGCACCCATCACCCCGAGCACTGAGCACCCAGCACCCTGAGTACTGAGCACTGAGCACCCAGCACCCCGAGCACTGAGCACCCAGCACCCTGAGAACTGACCACCCTGAGTACTGAGAACCCAGCACCCTGAGCACTGAGCACCCAGCACCCCGAGCACTGAGCACCCAGTACCCAGAGCACTGAGCACTGAGCACCCTGAGTACTGAGCACTGAGCACCCCGAGCACTGAGCACCGAGCACCCTGAGCACTGAGCACCCTGAGGACTGAGCACCCAGCACCCTGAGCACTGAGCACCCAGCACCCTGAGCACTGAGCACCCTGAGTACTGAGCACCGATCACCTGAGCACTGAGCACCCAGCACCCCGAGCACTGAGCACCCAGCACCCTGAGCACTGAGCACCCAGCAGCCTGAGCACTGAGCACCCAGCACCCTGAGCACTGAGTACCCAGCACCCTGAGTACTGAGCACCGATCACCCTGAGCACTGAGCTCCCAGCCCCCTCAGTACTGAGCACCCAGCACCCTGAGCACTGAGCACCCATCACCCTGAGTACTGAGCACCCAGCACCCTGAGCACTGAGCACCCAGCAACCTGAGTACTGAGCACCCAGCACCCTGAGCACTGAGCACCCAGCACCCTGAGTACTGAGCACCCATCACAGCGAGCACTGAGCACCCAGCAACCTGAGAATGAGCACCCAGCACCCCGAGTACTGAGCACCGAGCACCCTGAGCACTGAGTACCCAGCACCCTGAGTACTGAGCACCCAGCACCCTGAGCACGGAGCACCCAGCACACTGAGTACTGAGCACCCAGCACCCTGAGCACTGAGCACCCAGCACCCTGAGTACTGAGCACCCAGCACCCCGAGCACTGAGCACCCAGCACCCTGTTTACTGAGCACTGAGTACCCAGCACCCAGAGCACTAAGCACCCAGCACCCTGAGAACTGAGCGCCCTGAGTACTGAGAACCCACCACCCTGAGCACTGAGCACCCAGCACCCCGAGCACTGAGCACCCAGCACCCAGAGCACTGAGCTCTGAGCATCCTGAGTACTGAGCACCGAGCACCCCGAGCACTGACCACCCAGCACCCTGAGCACTGAGCACCCTGAGGACTGAGCACCCAGCACCCTGAGCACTGAGCACCCAGCACCCTGAGCACTGAGCACCCTGAGGACTGAGCACCCAGCACCCTGAGCACTGAGCACCCAGCACCCTGAGTACTGAGCACCGATCACCTGAGCACTGAGCACCCAGCACCCCGAGCACTGAGCACCCAGCACCCTGAGCACTGAGCACCGAGGACCCTGAGCACTGAGCACTGAGCACCCTGAGCACTGAGCACCCTGCACCCTGAGTACTGAGCACCCAGCACCCTGAGCACTGAGGACCGAGCACACTGAGTACTAAGCACCCTGCACCCTGAGTACTGAGCACCCAGCACCCTGAGCTCTGAGCACCCAGCACGCTGAGTACTGAGCACTGAGCACCCTGAGTACTGAGCACCGAGCACCCTGAGCACTGAGCACCCAGCACTCTGACTACTGAGCACTGAGCACCCTGAGCACTGAGCACCCAGCACCCTGAGTACTGAGCACCGATCACCCTGAGTACTGAGCACCCAGCACTCTGAGAACTGAGCACCCAGCACCCTGAGCACTGAGCACCCAGCACCCCGAGCACTGAGCACCGAGCACCCTGAGTACTAAGCACCCAGCACCCTGAGTACTCAGCACCCAGCACCCTGAGCACTGAGCACCCAGCACCCCGAGCACTGAGCATCGAGCACCCTGAGTACTAAGCACCCAGAACCCTGAGTACTGAGCACCCAGCACCCTGAGTACTGAGCACCCAGCACCCTGAGTACTGAGCACCCAGCGTACTGAGCACCGAGCACCCCGAGCACTGAGCACCTAGCACCCTGAGTACTGAGCACCCAGCACCCTGAGCACTGAGCACCCAGCACCCTGAGTACTGAGCACCGAGCACCCTGAGTACTGAGCACCCAGCACCCTGAGTACTGAGCACCCAGCACGCTGAGTACTGAGCACCCAGCGTACTGAGCGCCGAGCACCCAGCACCCTGAGTACTGAGCACCCAGCACCCTGAGCACTGAGCACCCAGCACCCTGAGTACTGAGTACTGAGCACCCCGAGTACTGAGCAAAGAGCACCCCGAGCTCTGAGCACCCAGCACCCCGAGCACCGAGCACCCTGAGTACTGAGCACCCAGCACCCTGAGCGCTGAGCACCCAGCACCCTGAGTACTGAGCACCGAGCACCCCGAGCACTGAGCACCCAGCACCCTGAGCACGGAGCACCCTGATTACTGAGCACTGAGCACCCTGAGTACTGACCACCCAGCACCCTGAGTACTGAGCACCCAGCACCCTGAGCAATGATCACCCTGAGTACTGAGCACCCAGCACCTTGAGCACCGAGCACCGAGCACCCCGAGTACTGAGCACCCAGCATCCTGAGTACTAAGCACCGAGCACCCTGAGTACTGAGCACCCAGCACCCTGAGCACTGAACACACAGCACCCTGAGTACTGAGCACCCGGAGCACTGAGCACCCAGCACCCTGAGTACTGAGCACCGAGCACCCCGAGAACTGAGCACCCAGCACCCCGAGCACTCAGCACCCAGCACCCCGAGCACTGAGCACCCAGCACCCTGAGTACTGAGCACCCAGCACCCTGAGTACTGAGCAACCAACACCCCGAGCACTGAGCACCCAGCACCCTGAGCACTGAGCACCCAGCACCCTGAGCACTGAGCACCCAGCACCCCGAGCACTGAGCACCCAGCACCCTGAGTACTGAGCACTGAGCACCCAGCACCCCGAGCACTGAGACCCCAGCACCTTGAGTACTGAGCACTGAGCACCTAGCACCCCGAGCACTGAGCACCCAGCACCCTGAGCCCTGAGCACACATCACCCGAGTACTGAGCACCCAGCACCCAGAGTACTGAGCACCCAGCATCCTGAGTACTGAGCGCCCAGCACCCCGAGTACTGAGCAACCAGCACCCTGAGTACTGAGCACCCAGCACCCTGAGCACTGAGCACCCAGCACCCCGAGCACTGAGGACCTAGCACCCTGAGCACTGAGCACCCAGCACCCTGAGTACTGAGCACCGAGCACCCTGAGTACTGAGCACCCAGCACCCTGAGTACTGAGCACCCAGCACACTGAGTACTGAGCACCCAGCACCCTGAGCACTGATCACCCAGCACCCTGAGTACTGAGCACTGAGTACCCAGCACCCCGAGCACTGAGCACCCAGCACCCTGAGTACTGAGCACCGAGTACCCTGAGTACTGAGCACACAGCACCCCGAGCACTGAGCACCCAGCACCCTGAGTACTGAGCACTGAGCACCCAGCACCCCGAGCACTGAGCACACAGCACCCTGTGTACTGAGCACTGAGTACCCAGTACCCCGAGCACTGAGACCCAGCACCCTGAGCACTGAGCACCCTGCACCCCGAGAACTGAGCACCCAGCACCCCGAGCAATGTGCACCCAGCACCCTGAGCACTGAGCACCCAGCACCCTGAGTACTGAGCACCCAGCACCCTGAGCACTGAGCACCCAGCACCCTGAGCACTGAGCACCCAGCACCCTGAGTACTGAGCACCCAGCACCCTGAGTACTGAACACCCAGCACACCGAGCACTGAGCACCCAGCACCCTGAGCACTGAGCACCGAGCACCCTGAGTACTGAGCACCCAGCACCCTGAGTACTGAGCACCCAGCACCCTGAGCACTGAGCACCCAGCACCCTGAGCACTGAGCACCCAGCACCCTGATTACTGAGGACCCAGCACCCTGAGTACTGAACACCCAGCACCCTGAGCACTGAGCACTGAGCACCCAGCACCCTGAGCACTGAGCACTGAGCACCCAGCACCCTGAGCACTGAGCACCCTGAGCACTGAGCACTGAGCACCCAGCACCCTGATTACTGAGCACCCAACACTCTGAGCACTGAGCACCCAGCACGGTGAGTACTGAGCACTGAGCACCCAGCACCCTGAGTACTGAGCACCCAGCACCCCGAGCACTGAGCACCCAGCACCCTGTGTACTGAGCACCGAGCACCCCGAGCACTGAGCACCCAGCACCCTGAGTACTGAGCACCCAGCACCCCGAGAATGAGCACCCAGCACGCCGAGCACTGAGCACCCAGCACCCTGAGCACTGAGCACCCAGCACCCTGAGTACTGAGCACCCAGCACCCCAAGCACTGAGCACCCAGCACCCTGAGTACTGAGCACCCTGAGTACTGAGCTCCCAGCACCCTGAGTACTGAGCACCCTGCACCCCGAGCACTGAGCTCCCTGAGTACTGAGCACCCAGCACCCTGAGTACTGAGCACCCAGCACCCTGAGTACTGAGGACTGAGCACAAAGAGAACTGAGCACCCAGCACCCCGAGGACTGACCACCCAGCACCCTGAGTACTGAGCACCGAGCACCCCGAGCACTGAGCACCCAGCACCCTGAGCACTGAGCACCCAGCACCCCGAGCACTGAGCACCCAGTAACCTGAGCACTGAGCACCCAGCACCCCGAGCACTGAGCACCCAGCACCCTGAGCACCCAGCAGCCTGAGCACTGAGCACACTGAGCACTGAGCACTGAGCACAGAGCACCCTGAGTACTGAGCACCCAACACTCTGAGCACTGAGCACCCAGCACCCTGAGTACTGAGCACCGAGCACCCTGAGTACTGAGCACCCAGCACCCTGAGTACTGAGCACCCAGCACCCTGAGTACTGAGCACCCAGCGTACTGAGCACCGAGCACCCAGCACCCTGAGTACTGAGCACTGAGCACCCAGAGAACTGAGCACCCAGCACCCAGAGGACTGAGCACCCAGCACCCTGTGCACTGAGCACTGAGCATCCAGCACCCCGAGCACTGAGCACCCTGAGCTCTTAGCACCCTGAGTACTGAGCACCCAGAACCCTGAGTACTGAGCACCCAGCACCCTGAGCACTGAGCACCCAGCACCCTGAGTACTGAGCACCGAGCACCCCGAGCACTGAGCACCCAGCACCCTGAGTACTGAGCCCCGAGCTCCCCGAGCACTGAGCACCCTGAGTACTGAGCACCCAGCACCCTGAGTACTGAGCACCGAGCACCCCGAGCACTGAGCACCCAGCACCCCGAGCACTGAGCACCCAGCACCCTGAGTACTGAGCACCCAGCACCCTGAGAATGAGCACCGTGAGCACTGAGTACCCAGCACCGTGAGTACTGAGCATCGAGCACCCTGAGCACTGAGCACCCAGCACCCTGAGTACTGAGCACCCAGCACCCTGAGTACTGAGCACCCAGCACCCCGAGCACTGAGCACCGAACACCCTGAGTACTGAGCACCCAGCACCCTGAGCACTGAGCACCCAGCACAACGAGTACTGAGCACAAAGCACCCTGATTACTGAGCACCAAGCACCCCGAGCACTGAGCACCGAGCACCCCAAGCACTGAGCACCCAGCACCCCGAGCACTGAGCACCCAGCACCCTGAGTACTAAGCACCCAGCACCCTGAGTACTGAGCACCCAGCACCCTGAGTACTGAGCACCCAGCACCCTGAGTACTGAGCACCCAGCGTACTGAGCACCGAGCACCCCGAGCACTGAGCACCTAGCACCCTGAGTACTGAGCACCGAGCACCCTGAGCACTGAGCACCCAGCACCCTGAGTACTGAGCACCGAGCACCCTGAGTACTGAGCACCCAGCACCCTGAGTACTGAGCACCCAGCACCCTGAGTACTGAGCACCCAGCGTACTGAGCACCGAGCACCCAGCACCCTGAGGACTGAGCACCCAGCACCCTGAGCACTGAGCACCGAGCACCCTGAGCACTGAGCACCCAGCACCCTGAGTACTGAGCACCCAGCACCCTGAGCACTGAGCACCCAGCACCCTGAGTACTGAGCACCCAGCACCCTGAGCACTGAGCACCCAGCACCCTAAGTACTGAGCACCCAGCACCCTGAGCACTGAGCAACCAGCACCCTGAGTACTGAGCACCCATCACAGCGAGCACTGAGCACCCAGCACCCTGAGAATGAGCACCCAGCACCCCGAGTACTGAGCACCGAGCACCCTGAGCACTGAGTACCCAGCACCCTGAGTACTGAGCACCCAGCACCCTGAGCACTGAGCACCCAGCACACTGAGTACTGAGCACCCAGCACCCTGAGCACTGAGCACCCAGCACCCTGAGTACTGAGCATCCAGCACCCCGAGCACTGAGCACCCAGCACCCAGAGCACTGAGCACTGAGCACCCTGAGTACTGAGCACCGAGCACCCCGAGCACTGAGCACCCAGCACCCTGAGCACTGAGCACCCTGAGGACTGAGCACCCAGCACCCTGAGCACTGAGCACCCAGCACCCTGAGCACTGAGCACCCTGAGGACTGAGCACCCAGCACCCTGAGCACTGAGCACCCAGCACCCTGAGTACTGAGCAGCGATCACCTGAGCACTGAGCACCCAGCACCCCGAGCACTGAGCACCCAGCACCCTGAGCACTGAGCACCGAGCACCCTGAGTACTGAGCACTGAGCACCCTGAGCACTGAGCACCCTGCACCCTGAGTACTGAGCACCCAGCACCCTGAGCACTGAGGACCGAGCACACTGAGTACTATGCACCCTGCACCCTGAGTACTGAGCACCCAGCACCCTGAGCACTGAGCACCCAGCACGCTGAGTACTGAGCACTGAGCACCCTGAGTACTGAGCACCGAGCACCCTGAGCACTGAGCACCCAGCACCCTGAGTACTGAGCACTGAGCACCCTGAGCACTGAGCACCCAGCACCCTGAGTACTGAGCACGGATCACCCTGAGTACTGAGCACCCAGCACTCTGAGCACTGAGCACCCAGCACCCCGAGCACTGAGCACCCAGCACCCCGAGCACTGAGCACCCAGCACCCCGAGCACTGAGCACCCAGCACCCTGAGTACTGAGCACTGAGCACCCTGAGTACTGAGCACCGAGCACCCTGAGTACTGAGCACCCAGCACCCCGAGCACTGAGCACCGAGCACACTGAGTACTGAGCACCCAGCACCCTGAGCACTGAGCACCCAGCACCCGAGCACTGAGCACTGAGCACCCTGAGTACTAAGCCCCCAGAACCCTGAGTACTGAGCACCCAGCACCCTGAGTACTGAGCACCCAGCACCCTGAGTACTGAGCACCCAGCGTACTGAGCACCGAGCACCCCGAGCACTGAGCACCTAGCACCCTGAGTACTGAGCACCCAGCACCCTGAGCACTGAGCACCCAGCATCCTGAGTACTAAGCACCGAGCACCCTGAGTACTGAGCACCCAGGACCCTGAGCACTGAACACACAGCACCATTAGTACTGAGCACCCCGAGCACTGAGCACCCAGCACCCTGAGTACTGAGCACCGAGCACCCCGAGAACTGAGCACCCAGCACCCCGAGCACTGAGCACCCAGCACCCCCAGCACTGAGCACCCAGCACCCTGAGTACTGAGCACCCAGCACCCTGAGTACTGAGCAACCAACACCCCGAGCACTGAGCACCCAGCACCCTGAGCACTGAGCACCCAGCACCCCGAGCACTGAGCACCCAGCACCCAGAGCACTGAGCACTGAGCACCCTGAGTACTGAGCACCGAGCACCCCGAGCACTGACCACCCAGCACCCTGAGCACTGAGCACCCTGAGGACTGAGCACCCAGCATCCTGAGCACTGAGCACCCAGCACCCTGAGCACTGAGCACCCTGAGGACAGAGCACCCAGCACCCTGAGCACTGAGCACCCAGCACCCTGAGTACTGAGCACCGATCACCTGAGCACTGAGCACCCAGCACCCCGAGCACTGAGCACCCAGCACCCTGAGCACTGAGCACCGAGGACCCTGAGCACTGAGCACTGAGCACCCTGAGCACTGAGCACCCTGCACCCTGAGTACTGAGCACCCAGCACCCTGAGCACTGAGGACCGAGCACACTGAGTACTAAGCACCCTGCACCCTGAGTACTGAGCACCCAGCACCCTGAGCTCTGAGCACCCAGCACGCTGAGTACTGAGCACTGAGCACCCTGAGTACTGAGCACCGAGCACCCTGAGCACCCAGCACTCTGAGTACTGAGCACTGAGCACCCTGAGCACTGAGCACCCAGCACCCTGAGTACTGAGCACCGATCACCCTGAGTACTGAGCACCCAGCACTCTGAGAACTGAGCACCCAGCACCCTGAGCACTGAGCACCCAGCACCCCGAGCACTGAGCACCGAGCACCCTGAGTACTAAGCACCCAGCACCCTGAGTACTCAGCACCCAGCACCCTGAGCACTGAGCACCCAGCACCCCGAGCACTGAGCATCGAGCACCCTGAGTACTAAGCACCCAGAACCCTGAGTACTGAGCACCCAGCACCCTGAGTACTGAGCACCCAGCACCCTGAGTACTGAGCACCCAGCGTACTGAGCACCGAGCACCCCGAGCACTGAGCACCTAGCACCCTGAGTACTGAGCACCCAGCACCCTGAGCACTGAGCACCCAGCACCCTGAGTACTGAGCACCGAGCACCCTGAGTACTGAGCACCCAGCACCCTGAGTACTGAGCACCCAGCACGCTGAGTACTGAGCACCCAGCGTACTGAGCGCCGAGCACCCAGCACCCTGAGTACTGAGCACCCAGCACCCTGAGCACTGAGCACCCAGCACCCTGAGTACTGAGTACTGAGCACCCCGAGTACTGAGCAAAGAGCACCCCGAGCTCTGAGCACCCAGCACCCCGAGCACCGAGCACCCTGAGTACTGAGCACCCAGCACCCTGAGCGCTGAGCACCCAGCACCCTGAGTACTGAGCACCAAGCACCCCGAGCACTGAGCACCCAGCACCCTGAGCACGGAGCACCCTGATTACTGCGCACTGAGCACCCTGAGTACTGACCACCCAGCACCCTGAGTACTGAGCACCCAGCACCCTGAGCAATGATCACCCTGAGTACTGAGCACCCAGCACCCTGAGTACTGAGCACCCAGCACCCTGAGTACTGAGCACCCAGCGTACTGAGCACCGAGCACCCAGCACCCTGAGTACTGAGCACCCAGCACCCTGAGCACTGAGCACCCAGCACACTGAGTACTGAGCACCCAGCACCCTGAGCACTGAGCACCCAGCACCCTGAGTACTGAGCATCCAGCACCCCGAGCACTGAGCACCCAGCACCCAGAGCACTGAGCACTGAGCACCCTGAGTACTGAGCACCGAGCACCCCGAGCACTGAGCACCCAGCACCCTGAGCACTGAGCACCCTGAGGACTGAGCACCCAGCACCCTGAGCACTGAGCACCCAGCACCCTGAGCACTGAGCACCCTGAGGACTGAGCACCCAGCACCCTGAGCACTGAGCACCCAGCACCCTGAGTACTGAGCAGCGATCACCTGAGCACTGAGCACCCAGCACCCCGAGCACTGAGCACCCAGCACCCTGAGCACTGAGCACCGAGCACCCTGAGTACTGAGCACTGAGCACCCTGAGCACTGAGCACCCTGCACCCTGAGTACTGAGCACCCAGCACCCTGAGCACTGAGGACCGAGCACACTGAGTACTATGCACCCTGCACCCTGAGTACTGAGCACCCAGCACCCTGAGCACTGAGCACCCAGCACGCTGAGTACTGAGCACTGAGCACCCTGAGTACTGAGCACCGAGCACCCTGAGCACTGAGCACCCAGCACCCTGAGTACTGAGCACTGAGCACCCTGAGCACTGAGCACCCAGCACCCTGAGTACTGAGCACGGATCACCCTGAGTACTGAGCACCCAGCACTCTGAGCACTGAGCACCCAGCACCCCGAGCACTGAGCACCCAGCACCCCGAGCACTGAGCACCCAGCACCCCGAGCACTGAGCACCCAGCACCCTGAGTACTGAGCACTGAGCACCCTGAGTACTGAGCACCGAGCACCCTGAGTACTGAGCACCCAGCACCCCGAGCACTGAGCACCGAGCACACTGAGTACTGAGCACCCAGCACCCTGAGCACTGAGCACCCAGCACCCGAGCACTGAGCACTGAGCACCCTGAGTACTAAGCCCCCAGAACCCTGAGTACTGAGCACCCAGCACCCTGAGTACTGAGCACCCAGCACCCTGAGTACTGCGCACCCAGCGTACTGAGCACCGAGCACCCCGAGCACTGAGCACCTAGCACCCTGAGTACTGAGCACCCAGCACCCTGAGCACTGAGCACCCAGCATCCTGAGTACTAAGCACCGAGCACCCTGAGTACTGAGCACCCAGGACCCTGAGCACTGAACACACAGCACCCTGAGCACTGAGCACCCAGCAGCCTGAGCACTGAGCACCCAGCTCCCTGAGCACTGAGCACCCAGCACCCTGAGTACTGAGCACCGAGCACCCCGAGAACTGAGCACCCAGCACCCCGAGCACTGAGCACCCAGCACCCCCAGCACTGAGCACCCAGCACCCTGAGTACTGAGCACCCAGCACCCTGAGTACTGAGCAACCAACACCCCGAGCACTGAGCACCCAGCACCCTGAGCACTGAGCACCCAGCACCCCGAGCACTGAGCACCCAGCACCCAGAGCACTGAGCACTGAGCACCCTGAGTACTGAGCACCGAGCACCCCGAGCACTGACCACCCAGCACCCTGAGCACTGAGCACCCTGAGGACTGAGCACCCAGCATCCTGAGCACTGAGCACCCAGCACCCTGAGCACTGAGCACCCTGAGGACAGAGCACCCAGCACCCTGAGCACTGAGCACCCAGCACCCTGAGTACTGAGCACCGATCACCTGAGCACTGAGCACCCAGCACCCCGAGCACTGAGCACCCAGCACCCTGAGCACTGAGCACCGAGGACCCTGAGCACTGAGCACTGAGCACCCTGAGCACTGAGCACCCTGCACCCTGAGTACTGAGCACCCAGCACCCTGAGCACTGAGGACCGAGCACACTGAGTACTAAGCACCCTGCACCCTGAGTACTGAGCACCCAGCACCCTGAGCTCTGAGCACCCAGCACGCTGAGTACTGAGCACTGAGCACCCTGAGTACTGAGCACCGAGCACCCTGAGCACCCAGCACTCTGAGTACTGAGCACTGAGCACCCTGAGCACTGAGCACCCAGCACCCTGAGTACTGAGCACCGATCACCCTGAGTACTGAGCACCCAGCACTCTGAGAACTGAGCACCCAGCACCCTGAGCACTGAGCACCCAGCACCCCGAGCACTGAGCACCGAGCACCCTGAGTACTAAGCACCCAGCACCCTGAGTACTCAGCACCCAGCACCCTGAGCACTGAGCACCCAGCACCCCGAGCACTGAGCATCGAGCACCCTGAGTACTAAGCACCCAGAACCCTGAGTACTGAGCACCCAGCACCCTGAGTACTGAGCACCCAGCACCCTGAGTACTGAGCACCCAGCGTACTGAGCACCGAGCACCCCGAGCACTGAGCACCTAGCACCCTGAGTACTGAGCACCCAGCACCCTGAGCACTGAGCACCCAGCACCCTGAGTACTGAGCACCGAGCACCCTGAGTACTGAGCACCCAGCACCCTGAGTACTGAGCACCCAGCACGCTGAGTACTGAGCACCCAGCGTACTGAGCGCCGAGCACCCAGCACCCTGAGTACTGAGCACCCAGCACCCTGAGCACTGAGCACCCAGCACCCTGAGTACTGAGTACTGAGCACCCCGAGTACTGAGCAAAGAGCACCCCGAGCTCTGAGCACCCAGCACCCCGAGCACCGAGCACCCTGAGTACTGAGCACCCAGCACCCTGAGCGCTGAGCACCCAGCACCCTGAGTACTGAGCACCAAGCACCCCGAGCACTGAGCACCCAGCACCCTGAGCACGGAGCACCCTGATTACTGCGCACTGAGCACCCTGAGTACTGACCACCCAGCACCCTGAGTACTGAGCACCCAGCACCCTGAGCAATGATCACCCTGAGTACTGAGCACCCAGCACCCTGAGTACTGAGCACCCAGCACCCTGAGTACTGAGCACCCAGCGTACTGAGCACCGAGCACCCAGCACCCTGAGTACTGAGCACCCAGCACCCTGAGCACTGAGCACCCAGCACCCTGAGCACTGAGCACCCAGCACCCTGAGTACTGAGCACCCAGCACCCTGAGCACTGAGCACCCAGCACCCTGAGTACTGAGCACCCAGCACCCTGAGCACTGAGCACACAGCACCCTAAGTACTGAGCACCCAGCACCCTGAGCACTGAGCAACCAGCACCCTGAGTACTGAGCACCCATCACAGCGAGCACTGAGCACCCAGCACCCTGAGAATGAGCACCCAGCACCCCGAGTACTGAGCACCGAGCACCCTGAGCACTGAGTACCCAGCACCCTGAGTACTAAGCACCCAGCACCCTGAGCACTGAGCACCCAGCACACTGAGTACTGAGCACCCAGCACCCTGAGCACTGAGCACCCAGCACCCTGAGTACTGAGCATCCAGCACCCCGAGCACTGAGCACCCAGCACCCAGAGCACTGAGCACTGAGCACCCTGAGTACTGAGCACCGAGCACCCCGAGCACTGAGCACCCAGCACCCTGAGCACTGAGCACCCTGAGGACTGAGCATCCAGCACCCTGAGCACTGAGCACCCAGCACCCTGAGCACTGAGCACCCTGAGGACTGAGCACCCAGCACCCTGAGCACTGAGCACCCAGCACCCTGAGTACTGAGCAGCGATCACCTGAGCACTGAGCACCCAGCACCCCGAGCACTGAGCACCCAGCACCCTGAGCACTGAGCACCGAGCACCCTGAGTACTGAGCACTGAGCACCCTGAGCACTGAGCACCCTGCACCCTGAGTACTGAGCACCCAGCACCCTGAGCACTGAGGACCGAGCACACTGAGTACTAAGCACCCTGCACCCTGAGTACTGAGCACCCAGCACCCTGAGCACTGAGCACCCAGCACGCTGAGTACTGAGCACTGAGCACCCTGAGTACTGAGCACCGAGCACCCTGAGCACTGAGCACCCAGCACCCTGAGTACTGAGCACTGAGCACCCTGAGCACTGAGCACCCAGCACCCTGAGTACTGAGCACGGATCACCCTGAGTACTGAGCACCCAGCACTCTGAGCACTGAGCACCCAGCACCCCGAGCACTGAGCACCCAGCACCCCGAGCACTGAGCACCCAGCACCCCGAGCACTGAGCACCCAGCACCCTGAGTACTGAGCATTGAGCACCCTGAGTACTGAGCACCGAGCACCCTGAGTACTGAGCACCCAGCACCCCGAGCACTGAGCACCGAGCACACTGAGTACTGAGCACCCAGCACCCTGAGCACTGAGCACCCAGCACCCGAGCACTGAGCACTGAGCACCCTGAGTACTAAGCCCCCAGAACCCTGAGTACTGAGCACCCAGCACCCTGAGTACTGAGCACCCAGCACCCTGAGTACTGAGCACCCAGCGTACTGAGCACCGAGCACCCCGAGCACTGAGCACCTAGCACCCTGAGTACTGAGCACCCAGCACCCTGAGCACTGAGCACCCAGCATCCTGAGTACTAAGCACCGAGCACCCTGAGTACTGAGCACCCAGGACCCTGAGCACTGAACACACAGCACCATTAGTACTGAGCACCCCGAGCACTGAGCACCCAGCACCCTGAGTACTGAGCACCGAGCACCCCGAGAACTGAGCACCCAGCACCCCGAGCACTGAGCACCCAGCACCCCCAGCACTGAGCACCCAGCACCCTGAGTACTGAGCACCCAGCACCCTGAGTACTGAGCAACCAACACCCCGAGCACTGAGCACCCAGCACCCTGAGCACTGAGCACCCAGCACCCCGAGCACTGAGCACCCAGCACCCAGAGCACTGAGCACTGAGCACCCTGAGTACTGAGCACCGAGCACCCCGAGCACTGACCACCCAGCACCCTGAGTACTGAGCACCGATCACCTGAGCACTGAGCACCCAGCACCCCGAGCACTGAGCACCCAGCACCCTGAGCACTGAGCACCCTGAGGACAGAGCACCCAGCACCCTGAGCACTGAGCACCCAGCACCCTGAGTACTGAGCACCGATCACCTGAGCACTGAGCACCCAGCACCCCGAGCACTGAGCACCCAGCACCCTGAGCACTGAGCACCGAGGACCCTGAGCACTGAGCACTGAGCACCCTGAGCACTGAGCACCCTGCACCCTGAGTACTGAGCACCCAGCACCCTGAGCACTGAGGACTGAGCACACTGAGTACTAAGCACCCTGCACCCTGAGTACTGAGCATCCAGCACCCTGAGCTCTGAGCACCCAGCACGCTGAGTACTGAGCACTGAGCACCCTGAGTACTGAGCACCGAGCACCCTGAGCACCCAGCACTCTGAGTACTGAGCACTGAGCACCCTGAGCACTGAGCACCCAGCACCCTGAGTACTGAGCACCGATCACCCTGAGTACTGAGCACCCAGCACTCTGAGAACTGAGCACCCAGCACCCTGAGCACTGAGCACCCAGCACCCCGAGCACTGAGCACCGAGCACCCTGAGTACTAAGCACCCAGCACCCTGAGTACTCAGCACCCAGCACCCTGAGCACTGAGCACCCAGCACCCCGAGCACTGAGCATCGAGCACCCTGAGTACTAAGCACCCAGAACCCTGAGTACTGAGCACCCAGCACCCTGAGTACTGAGCACCCAGCACCCTGAGTACTGAGCACCCAGCGTACTGAGCACCGAGCACCCCGAGCACTGAGCACCTAGCACCCTGAGTACTGAGCACCCAGCACCCTGAGCACTGAGCACCCAGCACCCTGAGTACTGAGCACCGAGCACCCTGTGTACTGAGCACCCAGCACCCTGAGTACTGAGCACCCAGCACGCTGAGTACTGAGCACCCAGCGTACTGAGCGCCGAGCACCCAGCACCCTGAGTACTGAGCACCCAGCACCCTGAGCACTGAGCACCCAGCACCCTGAGTACTGAGTACTGAGCACCCCGAGTACTGAGCAAAGAGCACCCCGAGCTCTGAGCACCCAGCACCCCGAGCACCGAGCACCCTGAGTACTGAGCACCCAGCACCCTGAGCGCTGAGCACCCAGCACCCTGAGTACTGAGCACCAAGCACCCCGAGCACTGAGCACCCAGCACCCTGAGCACGGAGCACCCTGATTACTGCGCACTGAGCACCCTGAGTACTGACCACCCAGCACCCTGAGTACTGAGCACCCAGCACCCTGAGCAATGATCACCCTGAGTACTGAGCACCCAGCACCCTGAGTACTGAGCACCCAGCACCCTGAGTACTGAGCACCCAGCGTACTGAGCACCGAGCACCCAGCACCCTGAGTACTGAGCACCCAGCACCCTGAGCACTGAGCACCCAGCACACTGAGTACTGAGCACCCAGCACCCTGAGCACTGAGCACCCAGCACCCTGAGTACTGAGCATCCAGCACCCCGAGCACTGAGCACCCAGCACCCAGAGCACTGAGCACTGAGCACCCTGAGTACTGAGCACCGAGCACCCCGAGCACTGAGCACCCAGCACCCTGAGCACTGAGCACCCTGAGGACTGAGCACCCAGCACCCTGAGCACTGAGCACCCAGCACCCTGAGCACTGAGCACCCTGAGGACTGAGCACCCAGCACCCTGAGCACTGAGCACCCAGCACCCTGAGTACTGAGCAGCGATCACCTGAGCACTGAGCACCCAGCACCCCGAGCACTGAGCACCCAGCACCCTGAGCACTGAGCACCGAGCACCCTGAGTACTGAGCACTGAGCACCCTGAGCACTGAGCACCCTGCACCCTGAGTACTGAGCACCCAGCACCCTGAGCACTGAGGACCGAGCACACTGAGTACTATGCACCCTGCACCCTGAGTACTGAGCACCCAGCACCCTGAGCACTGAGCACCCAGCACGCTGAGTACTGAGCACTGAGCACCCTGAGTACTGAGCACCGAGCACCCTGAGCACTGAGCACCCAGCACCCTGAGTACTGAGCACTGAGCACCCTGAGCACTGAGCACCCAGCACCCTGAGTACTGAGCACGGATCACCCTGAGTACTGAGCACCCAGCACTCTGAGCACTGAGCACCCAGCACCCCGAGCACTGAGCACCCAGCACCCCGAGCACTGAGCACCCAGCACCCCGAGCACTGAGCACCCAGCACCCTGAGTACTGAGCACTGAGCACCCTGAGTACTGAGCACCGAGCACCCTGAGTACTGAGCACCCAGCACCCCGAGCACTGAGCACCGAGCACACTGAGTACTGAGCACCCAGCACCCTGAGCACTGAGCACCCAGCACCCGAGCACTGAGCACTGAGCACCCTGAGTACTAAGCCCCCAGAACCCTGAGTACTGAGCACCCAGCACCCTGAGTACTGAGCACCCAGCACCCTGAGTACTGAGCACCCAGCGTACTGAGCACCGAGCACCCCGAGCACTGAGCACCTAGCACCCTGAGTACTGAGCACCCAGCACCCTGAGCACTGAGCACCCAGCATCCTGAGTACTAAGCACCGAGCACCCTGAGTACTGAGCACCCAGGACCCTGAGCACTGAACACACAGCACCATTAGTACTGAGCACCCCGAGCACTGAGCACCCAGCACCCTGAGTACTGAGCACCGAGCACCCCGAGAACTGAGCACCCAGCACCCCGAGCACTGAGCACCCAGCACCCCCAGCACTGAGCACCCAGCACCCTGAGTACTGAGCACCCAGCACCCTGAGTACTGAGCAACCAACACCCCGAGCACTGAGCACCCAGCACCCTGAGCACTGAGCACCCAGCACCCCGAGCACTGAGCACCCAGCACCCAGAGCACTGAGCACTGAGCACCCTGAGTACTGAGCACCGAGCACCCCGAGCACTGACCACCCAGCACCCTGAGCACTGAGCACCCTGAGGACTGAGCACCCAGCATCCTGAGCACTGAGCACCCAGCACCCTGAGCACTGAGCACCCTGAGGACAGAGCACCCAGCACCCTGAGCACTGAGCACCCAGCACCCTGAGTACTGAGCACCGATCACCTGAGCACTGAGCACCCAGCACCCCGAGCACTGAGCACCCAGCACCCTGAGCACTGAGCACCGAGGACCCTGAGCACTGAGCACTGAGCACCCTGAGCACTGAGCACCCTGCACCCTGAGTACTGAGCACCCAGCACCCTGAGCACTGAGGACCGAGCACACTGAGTACTAAGCACCCTGCACCCTGAGTACTGAGCACCCAGCACCCTGAGCTCTGAGCACCCAGCACGCTGAGTACTGAGCACTGAGCACCCTGAGTACTGAGCACCGAGCACCCTGAGCACCCAGCACTCTGAGTACTGAGCACTGAGCACCCTGAGCACTGAGCACCCAGCACCCTGAGTACTGAGCACCGATCACCCTGAGTACTGAGCACCCAGCACTCTGAGAACTGAGCACCCAGCACCCTGAGCACTGAGCACCCAGCACCCCGAGCACTGAGCACCGAGCACCCTGAGTACTAAGCACCCAGCACCCTGAGTACTCAGCACCCAGCACCCTGAGCACTGAGCACCCAGCACCCCGAGCACTGAGCATCGAGCACCCTGAGTACTAAGCACCCAGAACCCTGAGTACTGAGCACCCAGCACCCTGAGTACTGAGCACCCAGCACCCTGAGTACTGAGCACCCAGCGTACTGAGCACCGAGCACCCCGAGCACTGAGCACCTAGCACCCTGAGTACTGAGCACCCAGCACCCTGAGCACTGAGCACCCAGCACCCTGAGTACTGAGCACCGAGCACCCTGAGTACTGAGCACCCAGCACCCTGAGTACTGAGCACCCAGCACGCTGAGTACTGAGCACCCAGCGTACTGAGCGCCGAGCACCCAGCACCCTGAGTACTGAGCACCCAGCACCCTGAGCACTGAGCACCCAGCACCCTGAGTACTGAGTACTGAGCACCCCGAGTACTGAGCAAAGAGCACCCCGAGCTCTGAGCACCCAGCACCCCGAGCACCGAGCACCCTGAGTACTGAGCACCCAGCACCCTGAGCGCTGAGCACCCAGCACCCTGAGTACTGAGCACCAAGCACCCCGAGCACTGAGCACCCAGCACCCTGAGCACGGAGCACCCTGATTACTGCGCACTGAGCACCCTGAGTACTGACCACCCAGCACCCTGAGTACTGAGCACCCAGCACCCTGAGCAATGATCACCCTGAGTACTGAGCACCCAGCACCCTGAGTACTGAGCACCCAGCACCCTGAGTACTGAGCACCCAGCGTACTGAGCACCGAGCACCCAGCACCCTGAGTACTGAGCACCCAGCACCCTGAGCACTGAGCACCCAGCACCCTGAGCACTGAGCACCCAGCACCCTGAGTACTGAGCACCCAGCACCCTGAGCACTGAGCACCCAGCACCCTGAGTACTGAGCACCCAGCACCCTGAGCACTGAGCACACAGCACCCTAAGTACTGAGCACCCAGCACCCTGAGCACTGAGCAACCAGCACCCTGAGTACTGAGCACCCATCACAGCGAGCACTGAGCACCCAGCACCCTGAGAATGAGCACCCAGCACCCCGAGTACTGAGCACCGAGCACCCTGAGCACTGAGTACCCAGCACCCTGAGTACTAAGCACCCAGCACCCTGAGCACTGAGCACCCAGCACACTGAGTACTGAGCACCCAGCACCCTGAGCACTGAGCACCCAGCACCCTGAGTACTGAGCATCCAGCACCCCGAGCACTGAGCACCCAGCACCCAGAGCACTGAGCACTGAGCACCCTGAGTACTGAGCACCGAGCACCCCGAGCACTGAGCACCCAGCACCCTGAGCACTGAGCACCCTGAGGACTGAGCATCCAGCACCCTGAGCACTGAGCACCCAGCACCCTGAGCACTGAGCACCCTGAGGACTGAGCACCCAGCACCCTGAGCACTGAGCACCCAGCACCCTGAGTACTGAGCAGCGATCACCTGAGCACTGAGCACCCAGCACCCCGAGCACTGAGCACCCAGCACCCTGAGCACTGAGCACCGAGCACCCTGAGTACTGAGCACTGAGCACCCTGAGCACTGAGCACCCTGCACCCTGAGTACTGAGCACCCAGCACCCTGAGCACTGAGGACCGAGCACACTGAGTACTAAGCACCCTGCACCCTGAGTACTGAGCACCCAGCACCCTGAGCACTGAGCACCCAGCACGCTGAGTACTGAGCACTGAGCACCCTGAGTACTGAGCACCGAGCACCCTGAGCACTGAGCACCCAGCACCCTGAGTACTGAGCACTGAGCACCCTGAGCACTGAGCACCCAGCACCCTGAGTACTGAGCACGGATCACCCTGAGTACTGAGCACCCAGCACTCTGAGCACTGAGCACCCAGCACCCCGAGCACTGAGCACCCAGCACCCCGAGCACTGAGCACCCAGCACCCCGAGCACTGAGCACCCAGCACCCTGAGTACTGAGCATTGAGCACCCTGAGTACTGAGCACCGAGCACCCTGAGTACTGAGCACCCAGCACCCCGAGCACTGAGCACCGAGCACACTGAGTACTGAGCACCCAGCACCCTGAGCACTGAGCACCCAGCACCCGAGCACTGAGCACTGAGCACCCTGAGTACTAAGCCCCCAGAACCCTGAGTACTGAGCACCCAGCACCCTGAGTACTGAGCACCCAGCACCCTGAGTACTGAGCACCCAGCGTACTGAGCACCGAGCACACCGAGCACTGAGCACCTAGCACCCTGAGTACTGAGCACCCAGCACCCTGAGCACTGAGCACCCAGCATCCTGAGTACTAAGCACCGAGCACCCTGAGTACTGAGCACCCAGGACCCTGAGCACTGAACACACAGCACCATTAGTACTGAGCACCCCGAGCACTGAGCACCCAGCACCCTGAGTACTGAGCACCGAGCACCCCGAGAACTGAGCACCCAGCACCCCGAGCACTGAGCACCCAGCACCCCCAGCACTGAGCACCCAGCACCCTGAGTACTGAGCACCCAGCACCCTGAGTACTGAGCAACCAACACCCCGAGCACTGAGCACCCAGCACCCTGAGCACTGAGCACCCAGCACCCCGAGCACTGAGCACCCAGCACCCAGAGCACTGAGCACTGAGCACCCTGAGTACTGAGCACCGAGCACGCCGAGCACTGACCACCCAGCACCCTGAGCACTGAGCACCCTGAGGACTGAGCACCCAGCACCCTGAGCACTGACACCCAGCACCCTGAGCACTGAGCACCCTGAGGACAGAGCACCCAGCACCCTGAGCACTGAGCACCCAGCACCCTGAGTACTGAGCACCGATCACCTGAGCACTGAGCACCCAGCACCCCGAGCACTGAGCACCCAGCACCCTGAGCACTGAGCACCGAGGACCCTGAGCACTGAGCACTGAGCACCCTGAGCACTGAGCACCCTGCACCCTGAGTACTGAGCACCCAGCACCCTGAGCACTGAGGACCGATCACACTGAGTACTAAGCACCCTGCACCCTGAGTACTGAGCACGCAGCACCCTGAGCTCTGAGCACCCAGCACGCTGAGTACTGAGCACTGAGCACCCTGAGTACTGAGCACCGAGCACCCTGAGCACTGAGCACCCAGCACTCTGAGTACTGAGCACTGAGCACCCTGAGCACTGAGCACCCAGCACCCTGAGTACTGAGCACCGATCACCCTGAGTACTGAGCACCCAGCACTCTGAGAACTGAGCACCCAGCACCCTGAGCACTGAGCACCCAGCACCCCGAGCACTGAGCACCGAGCACCCTGAGTACTAAGCATCCAGGACCCTGAGTACTCAGCACCCAGCACCCTGAGCACTGAGCACCCAGCACCCCGAGCACTGAGCATCGAGCACCCTGAGTACTAAGCACCCAGAACCCTGAGTACTGAGCACCCAGTACCCTGAGTACTGAGCACCCAGCACCCTGAGCACTGAGCACCCAGCACCCTGAGTACTGAGCACCGAGCACCCCGAGCACTGAGCACCTAGCACCCTGAGTACTGAGCACCCAGCACCCTGAGCACTGAGCACCCAGCACCATGAGTACTGAGCACCGAGCACCCTGAGTACTGAGCACCCAGCACCCTGAGTACTGAGCACCCAGCACGCTGAGTACTGAGCACCCAGCGTACTGAGCGCCGAGCACCCAGCACCCTGAGTACTGAGCACCCAGCACCCTGAGCACTGAGCACCCAGCACCCTGAGTACTGAGTACTGAGCACCCCGAGTACTGAGCAAAGAGCACCCCGAGCTCTGAGCACCCAGCACCCCGAGCACCGAGCACCCTGAGTACTGAGCACCCAGCACCCTGAGCGCTGAGCACCCAGCACCCTGAGTACTGAGCACCGAGCACCCCGAGCACTGAGCACCCAGCACCCTGAGCACGGAGCACCCTGATTACTGCGCACTGAGCACCCTGAGTACTGACCACCCAGCACCCTGAGTACTGAGCACCCAGCACCCTGAGCAATGATCACCCTGAGTACTGAGCACCCAGCACCTTGAGCACCGAGCACCGAGCACCCCGAGTACTGAGCACCCAGCATCCTGAGTACTAAGCACCGAGCACCCTGAGTACTGAGCACCCAGCACCCTGAGCACTGAACACACAGCACTGTGAGTACTGAGCACCCGGAGCACTGAGCACCCAGCACCCTGAGTACTGAGCACCGAGCACCCCGAGAACTGAGCACCCAGCACCCCGAGCACTCAGCACCCAGCACCCCGAGCACTGAGCACCCAGCACCCTGAGTACTGAGCACCCAGCACCCTGAGTACTGAGCAACCAACACCCCGAGCACTGAGCACCCAGCACCCTGAGCACTGAGCACCCAGCACCCTGAGCACTGAGCACCCAGCACCCCGAGCACTGAGCACCCAGCACCCTGAGTACTGAGCACTGAGCCCCCAGCACCCCGAGCACTGAGACCCCAGCACCTTGAGTACTGAGCACTGAGCACCTAGCACCCCGAGCACTGAGCACCCAGCACCCTGAGCCCTGAGCACACATCACCCGAGTACTGAGCACCCAGCACCCAGAGTACTGAGCACCCAGCATCCTGAGTACTGAGCACCCAGCACCCCGAGTACTGAGCAACCAGCACCCTGAGTACTGAGCACCCAGCACCCTGAGCACTGAGCACCCAGCACCCCGAGCACTGAGGACCTAGCACCCTGAGCACTGAGCACCGAGCACCCTGAGTACTGAGCACCGAGCACCCTGAGTACTGAGCACCCAGCACCCTGAGTACTGAGCACCCAGCCCACTGAGTACTGAGCACCCAGCACCCTGAGCACTGATCACCCAGCACCCTGAGTACTGAGCACTGAGTACCCAGCACCCCGAGCACTGAGCACCCAGCACCCTGAGTACTGAGCACTGAGTACCCTGAGTACTGAGCACACAGCACCCCGAGCACTGAGCACCCAGCACCCTGATTACTGAGCACTGAGCACCCAGCACCCTGAGCACTGAGCACACAGCACCCTGTGTACTGAGCACTGAGTACCCAGTACCCCGAGCACTGAGACCCAGCACCCTGAGCACTGAGCACCCAGCACCCCGAGAACTGAGCACCCAGCACCCCGAGCACTGTGCACCCAGCACCCTGAGCACTGAGCACCCAGCACCCTGAGTACTGAGCACCCAGCACCCTGAGCACTGAGCACCCAGCACCCTGAGCACTGAGCACCCAGCACCCTGAGTACTGAGCACCCAGCACCCTGAGTACTGAACACCCAGCACACCGAGCACTGAGCACCCAGCACCCTGAGCACTGAGCACCGAGCACCCTGAGTACTGAGCACCCAGCACCCTGAGTACTGAGCACCCAGCACCCTGAGCACTGAGCACCCAGCACCCTGAGCACTGAGCACCCAGCACCCTGATTACTGAGGACCCAGCACCCTGAGTACTGAACACCCAGCACCCTGTGCACTGAGCACTGAGCACCCAGCACCCTGAGCACTGAGCACTGAGCACCCAGCATCCTGAGCACTGAGCACCCATCACCCCGAGCACTGAGCACCCAGCACCCAGAGCACCCAGCACCCTGAGCACTGAGCACCCTGAGCACTGAGCACTGAGCACCCAGCACCCTGATTACTGAGCACCCAACACTCTGAGCACTGAGCACCCAGCACGGTGAGTACTGAGCACTGAGCACCCAGCACCCTGAGTACTGAGCACCCAGCACCCCGAGCACTGAGCACCCAGCACCCTGTGTACTGAGCACCGGGCACCCCGAGCACTGAGCACCCAGCACCCTGAGTACTGAGCACCCAGCACCCCGAGAATGAGCACCCAGCACGCCGAGCACTGAGCACCCAGCACCCTGAGCACTGAGCACCCAGCACCCTGAGTACTGAGCACCCAGCACCCCAAGCACTGAGCACCCAGCACCCTGAGTACTGAGCACCCTGAGTACTGAGCTCCCAGCACCCTGAGTACTGAGCACCCTGCACCCCGAGCACTGAGCTCCCTGAGTACTGAGCACCCAGCACCCTGAGTACTGAGCACCCAGCGCCCTGAGTACTGAGGACTGAGCACAAAGAGAACTGAGCACCCAGCACCCCGAGGACTGACCACCCAGCACCCTGAGTACTGAGCACCGAGCACCCCGAGCACTGAGCACCCAGCACCCTGAGCACTGAGCACCCAGCACCCCGAGCACTGAGCACCCAGTACCCTGAGCACTGAGCACCCAGCACCCCGAGCACTGAGCACCGAGCACCCTGAGCACCCAGCAGCCTGAGCACTGAGCACACTGAGCACTGAGCACTGAGCACAGAGCACCCTGAGTACTGAGCACCCAACACTCTGAGCACTGAGCACCCAGCACCCTGAGTACTGAGCACCGAGCACCCTGAGTACTGAGCACCCAGCACCCTGAGTACTGAGCACCCAGCACCCTGAGTACTGAGCACCCAGCGTACTGAGCACCGAGCTCCCAGCACCCTGAGTACTGAACACTGAGCACCCAGAGAACTGAGCACCCAGCACCCAGAGGACTGAGCACCCAGCACCCTGTGCACTGAGCACTGAGCATCCAGCACCCCGAGCACTGAGCACCCTGAGCTCTTAGCACCCTGAGTACTGAGCACCCAGAACCCTGAGTACTGAGCACCCAGCACCCTGAGCACTGAGCACCCAGCACCCTGAGTACTGAGCACCGAGCACCCCGAGCACTGAGCACCCAGCACCCTGAGTACTGAGCCCCGAGCTCCCCGAGCACTGAGCACCCTGAGTACTGAGCACCCAGCACCCTGAGTACTGAGCACCGAGCACCCCGAGCACTGAGCACCCAGCACCCCGAGCACTGAGCACCCAGCACCGTGAGTACTGAGCACCGAGCACCCTGAGCACTGAGGACCCAGCACCCTGAGTACTGAGCACCCAGCACCCTGAGTACTGAGCACCCAGCACCCCGAGCACTGAGCACCGAACACCCTGAGTACTGAGCACCCAGCACCCTGAGCACTGAGCACGAAGCACAATGAGTACTGAGCACAAAGCACCCTGATTACTGAGCACCAAGCACCCCGAGCACTGAGCACCGAGCACCCCAAGCACTGAGCGCCCAGCACCCCGAGCACTGAGCACCCAGCACCCTCAGTACTAAGCACCCAGCACCCTGAGTACTGAGCACCCAGCACCCTGAGTACTGAGCACCCAGCACCCTGAGTACTGAGCACCCAGCGTACTGAGCACCGAGCACCCCGAGCACTGAGCACCTAGCACCCTGAGTACTGAGCACCCAGCACCCTGAGCACTGAGCACCCAGCACCCTGAGTACTGAGCACCGAGCACCCTGAGTACTGAGCACCCAGCACCCTGAGTACTGAGCACCCAGCACCCTGAGTACTCAGCACCCAGCGTACTGAGCACCGAGCACCCAGCACCCTGAGTACTGAGCACCCAGCACCCTGAGCACTGAGCACCCAGCACCCTGAGCACTGAGCACCCAGCACCCTGAGTACTGAGCACCCAGCACCCTGAGCACTGAGCACCCAGCACCCTGAGTACTGAGCACCCAGCACCCTGAGCACTGAGCACCCAGCACCCTAAGTACTGAGCACCCAGCACCCTGAGCACTGAGCAACCAGCACCCTGAGTACTGAGCACCCATCACAGCGAGCACTGAGCACCCAGCACCCTGAGAATGAGCAACCAGCACCCCGAGTACTGAGCACCGAGCACCCTGAGCACTGAGTACCCAGCACCCTGAGTACTGAGCACCCAGCACCCTGAGCACTGAGCACCCAGCACACTGAGTACTGAGCACCCAGCACCCTGAGCACTGAGCACCCAGCACCCTGAGTACTGAGCATCCAGCACCCCGAGCACTGAGCACCCAGCACCCAGAGCACTGAGCACTGAGCACCCTGAGTACTGAGCACCGAGCACCCCGAGCACTGAGCACCCAGCACCCTGAGCACTGAGCACCCTGAGGACTGAGCACCCAGCACCCTGAGCACTGAGCACCCAGCACCCTGAGCACTGAGCACCCTGAGGACTGAGCACCCAGCACCCTGAGCACTGAGCACCCAGCACCTTGAGTACTGAGCAGCGATCACCTGAGCACTGAGCACCCAGCACCCCGAGCACTGAGCACCCAGCACCCTGAGCACTGAGCACCGAGCACCCTGAGTACTGAGCACTGAGCACCCTGAGCACTGAGCACCCTGCACCCTGAGTACTGAGCACCCAGCACCCTGAGCACTGAGGACCGAGCACACTGAGTACTAAGCACCCTGCACCCTGAGTACTGAGCACCCAGCACCCTGAGCACTGAGCACCCAGCACGCTGAGTACTGAGCACTGAGCACCCTGAGTACTGAGCACCGAGCACCCTGAGCACTGAGCACCCAGCACCCTGAGTACTGAGCACTGAGCACCCTGAGCACTGAGCACCCAGCACCCTGAGTACTGAGCACGGATCACCCTGAGTACTGAGCACCCAGCACTCTGAGCACTGAGCACCCAGCACCCCGAGCACTGAGCACCCAGCACCCCGAGCACTGAACACCCAGCACCCTGAGTACTGAGCACTGAGCACCCTGAGTACTGAGCACCGAGCACCCTGAGTACTGAGCACCCAGCACCCCGAGCACTGAGCACCGAGCACCCTGAGTACTGAGCACCCAGCACCCTGAGCACTGAGCACCCAGCACCCCGAGCACTGAGCACTGAGCACCCTGAGTACTAAGCCCCCAGAACCCTGAGTACTGAGCACCCAGCACCCTGAGTACTGAGCACCCAGCACCCTGAGTACTGAGCACCCAGCGTACTGAGCACCAAGCACCCCGAGCACTGAGCACCTAGCACCCTGAGTACTGAGCACCCAGCACCCTGAGCACTGAGCACCCAGCATCCTGAGTACTAAGCACTGAGCACCCTGAGTACTGAGCACCCAGGACCCTGAGCACTGAACACACAGCACCATTAGTACTGAGCACCCCGAGCACTGAGCACCCAGCACCCTGAGTACTGAGCACCGAGCACCCCGAGAACTGAGCACCCAGCACCCCGAGCACTGAGCACCCAGCACCCCCAGCACTGAGCACCCAGCACCCTGAGTACTGAGCACCCAGCACCCTGAGTACTGAGCAACCAACACCCCGAGCACTGAGCACCCAGCACCCTGAGCACTGAGCACCCAGCACCCTGAGCACTGAGCACCCAGTACCCCTACCCCTGAGCAAGCAGCACCCTGAGTACTGAGCACTGAGCACCCAGCACCCCGAGCACTGAGCCCTCAGCACCTTGAGTACTGAGCACTGAGCACCTAGCACCCCGAGCACTGAGCACCCTGCACCCTGAGCCCTGAGCACCCATCACCCGAGAACTGAGCACCCAGCACCCAGAGTACTGAGCACCCAGCATCCTGAGTACTGAGCACCCAGCACCCTGAGTACTGAGCACCCAGCACCCTGAGCACTGAGCACCCAGCACCCTGAGCACTGAGCACCCAGCACCCCGAGCACTGAGGACCTAGCACCCTGAGTACTGAGCACTGAGCACCCAGCACCCCGAGCACTGAGCACCCAGCACCCTGAGTACTGAGCAATGAGCACCCAGCACCCCGAGCACTGAGCACCCAGCACCCTGAGCCCTGAGCACCCAGCACCCGAGTACTGAGCACCCAGCACCCAGAGTATTGAGCACCCAGCTCCCTGAGTACTGAGCACCCAGCACCCCGAGTACTGAGCACTGAGTACCCTGAGTACTGAGCACACAGCACCCCGAGCACTGAGCACCCAGCACCCTGAGTACTGAGCACTGAGCACCCAGCACCCCGAGCACTGAGCACCCAGCACCCTGTGTACTGAGGACTGAGTACCCAGTACCCCGAGCACTGAGACCCAGCACCCTGAGCATTGAGCACCCAGCACCCCGAGAACTGAGCACCCAGCACCCCTAGCACTGTGTACCCAGCACCCTGAGCACTGAGCACCGAGCACCCTGAGTACTGAGCACCCAGCACCCTGAGTACTGAGCACCCAGCATCCTGAGCACTGAGCACCCAGCACCCTGAGCACTGAGCACCCAGCACGCTGAGTACTGAGCACCCAGCACCCTGAGTACTGAACACCCAGCACCCTGAGCACTGAGCACTGAGCACCCAGCACCCTGAGCACTGAGCACTGAGCACCCAGCATCCTGAGCACTGAGCACCCATCACCCCGATCACTGAGCACCCAGCACCCTGAGCACCCAGCACCCTGAGCACTGAGCACCCTGAGCACTGAGCACTGAGCACCCAGCACCCTGATTACTGAGGACCCAGCACCCTGAGTACTGAACACCCAGCACCCTGAGCACTGAGCACTGAGCACCCAGCACCCTGAGCACTGAGCAGTGAGCACCCAGCATCCTGAGCACTGAGCACCCATCACCCCGAGCACTGAGCACCCAGCACCCTGAGCACCCAGCACCCTGAGCACTGAGCACCCTGAGCACTGAGCACTGAGCACCCAGCACCCTGATTACTGAGCACCCAACACTCTGAGCACTGAGCACCCAGCACGGTGAGTACTGAGCACTGAGCACCCAGCACCCTGAGTACTGAGCACCCAGCACCCCGAGCACTGAGCACCCAGCACCCTGTGTACTGAGCACCGAGCACCCCGAGCACTGAGCACCCAGCACCCTGAGTACTGAGCACCCAGCACCCCGAGAATGAGCACCCAGCACGCCGAGCACTGAGCACCCAGCACCCTGAGCACTGAGCACCCAGCACCCTGAGTACTGAGCACCCAGCACCCCAAGCACTGAGCACCCAGCACCCTGAGTACTGAGCACCCTGAGTACTGAGCTCCCAGCACCCTGAGTACTGAGCACCCTGCACCCCGAGCACTGAGCTCCCTGAGTACTGAGCACCCCACACCCTGAGTACTGAGCACCCAGCACCCTGAGTACTGAGGACTGAGCACAAAGAGAACTGAGCACCCAGCACACCGAGGACTGACCACCCAGCACCCTGAGTACTGAGCACCGAGCACCCCGAGCACTAAGCACCCAGCACCCTGAGCACTGAGCACCCAGCACCCCGAGCACTGAGCACCCAGTACCCTGAGCACTGAGCACCCAGCACCCCGAGCACTGAGCACCCAGCACCCTGAGCCCTGAGCACCCAGCACCCGAGTACTGAGCACCCAGCACCCAGAGTATTGAGCACCCAGCTCCCTGAGTACTGAGCACCCAGCACCCCGAGTACTGAGCACTGAGTACCCTGAGTACTGAGCACACAGCACCCCGAGCACTGAGCACCCAGCACCCTGAGTACTGAGCACTGAGCACCCAGCACCCCGAGCACTGAGCACCCAGCACCCTGTGTACTGAGGACTGAGTACCCAGTACCCCGAGCACTGAGACCCAGCACCCTGAGCACTGAGCACCCAGCACCCCGAGAACTGAGCACCCAGCACCCCTAGCACTGTGTACCCAGCACCCTGAGCACTGAGCACCGAGCACCCTGAGTACTGAGCACCCAGCACCCTGAGTACTGAGCACCCAGCACCCTGAGCACTGAGCACCCAGCACCCTGAGCACTGAGCATCCAGCACCCTGAGTACTGAGCACCCAGCACCCTGAGTACTGAACACCCAGCATACCGAGCACTGAGCACCCAGCACCCTGAGCACTGAGCACCGAGCACCCTGAGTACTGAGCACCCAGCACCCTGAGTACTGAGCACCCAGCACCCTGAGCACTGAGCACCCAGCACCCTGAGCACTGAGCACCCAGCACCCTGAGTACTGAGCACCCAGCACCCTGAGTACTGAACACCCAGCACCCTGAGCACTGAGCACTGAGCACCCAGCACCCTGAGCACTGAGCACTGAGCACCCAGCACCCTGAGCACTGAGCACCCATCACCCCGAGCACTGAGCACCCAGCACCCTGAGCACCCAGCACCCTGAGCACTGAGCACCCTGAGCACTGAGCACTGAGCACCCAGCACCCTGATTACTGATGACCCAGCACCCTGAGTACTGAACACCCAGCACCCTGAGCACTGAGCACTGAGCACCCAGCACCCTGAGCACTGAGCAGTGAGCACCCAGCATCCTGAGCACTGAGCACCCATCACCCCGAGCACTGAGCACCCAGCACCCTGAGCACCCAGCACCCTGAGCACTGAGCACCCTGAGCACTGAGCACTGAGCACCCAGCACCCTGATTACTGAGCACCCAACACTCTGAGCACTGAGCACCCAGCACGGTGAGTACTGAGCACTGAGCATCCAGCACCCTGAGTACTGAGCACCCAGCACCCCGAGCACTGAGCACCCAGCACCCTGTGTACTGAGCACCGAGCACCCCGAGCACTGAGCACCCAGCACCCTGAGTACTGAGCACCCAGCACCCCGAGAATGAGCACCCAGCACGCCGAGCACTGAGCACCCAGCACCCTGAGCACTGAGCACCCAGCACCCTGAGTACTGAGCACCCAGCACCCCAAGCACTGAGCACCCAGCACCCTGAGTACTGAGCACCCTGAGTACTGAGCTCCCAGCACCCTGAGTACTGAGCACCCTGCACCCCGAGCACTGAGCTCCCTGAGTACTGAGCACCCAGCACCCTGAGTACTGAGCACCCAGCACCCTGAGTACTGAGGACTGAGCACAAAGAGAACTGAGCACCCAGCACACCGAGGACTGACCACCCAGCACCCTGAGTACTGAGCACCGAGCACCCCGAGCACTGAGCACCCAGCACCCTGAGCACTGAGCACCCAGCACCCCGAGCACTGAGCACCCAGTACCCTGAGCACTGAGCACCCAGCACCCCGAGCACTGAGCACCCAGCACCCTGAGCACCCAGCAGCCTGAGCACTGAGCACACTGAGCACTGAGCACAGAGCACCCTGAGTACTGAGCACCCAACACTCTGAGCACTGAGCACCCAGCACCCTGAGTACTGAGCACCGAGCACCCTGAGTACTGAGCACCCAGCACCCTGAGTACTGAGCACCCAGCACCCTGAGTACTGAGCACCCAGCGTACTGAGCACCGAGCACCCAGCACCCTGAGTACTGAGCACTGAGCACCCAGAGAACTGAGCACCCAGCACCCAGAGGACTGAGCACCCAGCACCCTGTGCACTGAGCACTGAGCATCCAGCACCCCGAGCACTGAGCACCCTGAGCTCTTAGCACCCTGAGTACTGAGCACCCAGAACCCTGAGTACTGAGCACCCAGCACCCTGAGCACTGAGCACCCAGCACCCTGAGTACTGAGCACCGAGCACCCCGAGCACTGAGCACCCAGCACCCTGAGTACTGAGCCCCGAGCTCCCCGAGCACTGAGCACCCTGAGTACTGAGCACCCAGCACCCTGAGTACTGAGCAGCGAGCACCCCGAGCACTGAGCACCCAGCACCCCGAGCACTGAGCACCCAGCACCCTGAGTACTGAGCACCCAGCACCCTGAGAATGAGTACCGTGAGCACTGAGTACCCAGCACCGTGAGTACTGAGCACCGAGCACCCTGAGCACTGAGCACCCAGCACCCTGAGTACTGAGCACCCAGCACCCTGAGTACTGAGCACCCAGCACCCCGAGCACTGAGCACCGAACACCCTGAGTACTGAGCACCCAGCACCCTGAGCACTGAGCACCCAGCACAACGAGTACTGAGCACAAAGCACCCTGATTACTGAGCACCAAGCACCCCGAGCACTGAGCACCGAGCACCCCAAGCACTGAGCACCCAGCACCCCGAGCACTGAGCACCCAGCACCCTGAGTACTAAGCACCCAGCACCCTGAGTACTGAGCACCCAGCACCCTGAGTACTGAGCACCCAGCACCCTGAGTACTGAGCACCCAGCGTACTGAGCACCGAGCACCCCGAGCACTGAGCACCTAGCACCCTGAGTACTGAGCACCCAGCACCCTGAGCACTGAGCACCCAGCACCCTGAGTACTGAGCACCGAGCACCCTGAGTACTGAGCACCCAGCACCCTGAGTACTGAGCACCCAGCACCCTGAGTACTGAGCACCCAGCGTACTGAGCACCGAGCACCCAGCACCCTGAGTACTGAGCACCCAGCACCCTGAGCACTGAGCACCCAGCACCCTGAGCACTGAGCACCCAGCACCCTGAGTACTGAGCACCCAGCACCCTGAGCACTGAGCACCCAGCACCCTGAGTACTGAGCACCCAGCACCCTGAGCACTGAGCACCCAGCACCCTGAGTACTGAGCACGCAGCACCCTGAGCACTGAGCAACCAGCACCCTGAGTACTGAGCTCCCATCACAGCGAGCACTGAGCACCCAGCACCCTGAGAATGAGCACCCAGCACCCCGAGTACTGAGCACCGAGCACCCTGAGCACTGAGTACCCAGCACCCTGAGTACTGAGCACCCAGCACCCTGAGCACTGAGCACCCAGCACACTGAGTACTGAGCACCCAGCACCCTGAGCACTGAGCACCCAGCACCCTGAGTACTGAGCATCCAACACCCCGAGCACTGAGCACCCAGCACCCAGAGCACTGAGCACTGAGCACCCTGAGTACTGAGCACCGAGCACCCCGAGCACTGAGCACCCAGCACCCTGAGCACTGAGCACCCTGAGGACTGAGCACCCAGCACCCTGAGCACTGAGCACCCAGCACCCTGAGCACTGAGCACCCTGAGGACTGAGCACCCAGCACCCTGAGCACTGAGCACCCAGCACCCTGAGCACTGAGGACCGAGCACACTGAGTACTAAGCACCCTGCACCCTGAGTACTGAGCACCCAGCACCCTGAGCACTGAGCACCCAGCACGCTGAGTACTGAGCACTGAGCACCCTGAGTACTGAGCACCGAGCACCCTGAGCACTGAGCACACAGCACCCTGAGTACTGAGCACCGAGCACCCTGAGCACTGAGCACCCAGCACCCTGAGTACTGAGCACTGAGCACCCTGAGCACTGAGCACTGAGCACCCTGAGTACTGAGCACCGAGCACCCTGAGTACTGAGCACCAAGCACCCCGAGCACTGAGCACCGAGCACCCTGAGTACTGAGCACCCAGCACCCTGAGCACTGAGCACCCAGCACCCCGAGCACTGAGCACTGAGCACCCTGAGTACTAAGCCCCCAGAACCCTGAGTACTGAGCACCCAGCACCCTGAGTACTGAGCACCCAGCACCCTGAGTACTGAGCACCCAGCGTACTGAGCACCGAGCACCCCGAGCACTGAGCACCTAGCACCCTGAGTACTGAGCACCCAGCACCCTGAGCACTGAGCACCCCGCATCCTGAGTACTAAGCACCGAGCACCCTGAGTACTGAGCACCCAGCACCCTGAGCACTGAACACACAGCACCATTAGTACTGAGCACCCCGAGCACTGAGCACCCAGTACCCTGAGTACTGAGCACCGAGCACCCCGAGAACTGAGCACCCAGCACCCTGAGCACTGAGCACCCAGCACTCCGAGCACTGAGCACCGAACACCCTGAGTACTGAGCACCCAGCACACTGAGCACTGAGCACCCAGCACAACGAGTACTGAGCACAAAGCACCCTGATTACTGAGCACCAAGCACCCCGAGCACTGAGCACCGAGCACCCCAAGCACTGAGCACCCAGCACCCCGAGCACTGAGCACCCAGCACCCTGAGTACTAAGCACCCAGCACCCTGAGTACTGAGCACCCAGCACCCTGAGTACTGAGCACCCACCACCCTGAGTACTGAGCACCCAGCGTACTGAGCACCGAGCACCCCGAGCACTGAGCACCTAGCACCCTGAGTACTGAGCACCCAGCACCCTGAGCACTGAGCACCCAGCACCCTGAGTACTGAGCACCGAGCACCCTGAGTACTGAGCACCCAGCACCCTGAGTACTGAGCACCCAGCACCCTGAGTACTGAGCACCCAGCGTACTGAGCACCGAGCACCCAGCACCCTGAGTACTGAGCACCCAGCACCCTGAGCACTGAGCACCCAGCACCCTGAGCACTGAGCACCCAGCACCCTGAGTACTGAGCACCCAGCACCCTGAGAACTGAGCACCCAGCACCCTGAGTACTGAGCACCCAGCACCCTGAGCACTGAGCACCCAGCACCCTGAGTACTGAGCACCCAGCACCCTGAGCACTGAGCACCCAGCACACTGAGTACTGAGCACCCAGCACCCTGAGCACTGAGCACCCAGCACCCTGAGTACTGAGCATCCAGCACCCCGAGCACTGAGCACCCAGCACCCAGAGCACTGAGCACTGAGCACCCTGAGTACTGAGCACCGAGCACCCCGAGCACTGAGCACCCAGCACCCTGAGCACTGAGCACCCTGAGGACTGAGCACCCAGCACCCTGAGCACTGAGCACCCAGCACCCTGAGCACTGAGCACCCTGAGGACTGAGCACCCAGCACCCTGAGCACTGAGCACCCAGCACCCTGAGTACTGAGCAGCGATCACCTGAGCACTGAGCACCCAGCACCCCGAGCACTGAGCACCCAGCACCCTGAGCACTGAGCACCGAGCACCCTGACTACTGAGCACTGAGCACCCTGAGCACTGAGCACCCTGCACCCTGAGTACTGAGCACCCAGCACCCTGAGCACTGAGGACCGAGCACACTGAGTACTAAGCACCCTGCACCCTGAGTACTGAGCACCCAGCACCCTGAGCACTGAGCACCCAGCACGCTGAGTACTGAGCACTGAGCACCCTGAGTACTGAGCACCGAGCACCCTGAGCACTGAGCACCCAGCACCCTGAGTACTGAGCACTGAGCACCCTGAGCACTGAGCACCCAGCACTCTGAGTACTGAGCACGGATCACCCTGAGTACTGAGCACCCAGCACTCTGAGCACTGAGCACCCAGCACCCCGAGCACTGAGCACCCAGCACCCCGAGCACTGAGCACCCAGCACCCCGAGCACTGAGCACCCAGCACCCTGAGTACTGAGCACTGAGCACCCTGAGTACTGAGCACCGAGCACCCTGAGTACTGAGCACCCAGCACCCCGAGCACTGAGCACCGAGCACCCTGAGTACTGAGCACCCAGCACCCTGAGCACTGAGCACCCAGCACCCCGAGCACTGAGCACTGAGCACCCTGAGTACTAAGCCCCCAGAACCCTGAGTACTGAGCACCCAGCACCCTGAGTACTGAGCACCCAGCACCCTGAGTACTGAGCACCCAGCGTACTGAGCACCGAGCACCCCGAGCACTGAGCACCTAGCACCCTGAGTACTGAGCACCCAGCACCCTGAGCACTGAGCACCCCGCATCCTGAGTACTAAGCACCGAGCACCCTGAGTACTGAGCACCCAGCACCCTGAGCACTGAACACACAGCACCATTAGTACTGAGCACCCCGAGCACTGAGCACCCAGTACCCTGAGTACTGAGCACCGAGCACCCCGAGAACTGAGCACCCAGCACCCTGAGCACTGAGCACCCAGCACCCCGAGCACTGAGCACCGAACACCCTGAGTACTGAGCACCCAGCACCCTGAGCACTGAGCACCCAGCACAACGAGTACTGAGCACAAAGCACCCTGATTACTGAGCACCAAGCACCCCGAGCACTGAGCACCGAGCACCCCAAGCACTGAGCACCCAGCACCCCGAGCACTGAGCACCCAGCACCCTGAGTACTAAGCACCCAGCACCCTGAGTACTGAGCACCCAGCACCCTGAGTACTGAGCACCCAGCACCCTGAGTACTGAGCACCCAGCGTACTGAGCACCGAGCACCCCGAGCACTGAGCACCTAGCACCCTGAGTACTGAGCACCCAGCACCCTGAGCACTGAGCACCCAGCACCCTGAGTACTGAGCACAGAGCACCCTGAGTACTGAGCACCCAGCACCCGAGTACTGAGCACCCAGCACCCAGAGTATTGAGCACCCATCACAGCGAGCACTGAGCACCCAGCACCCTGAGAATGAGCACCCAGCACCCCGAGTACTGAGCACCGAGCACCCTGAGCACTGAGTACCCAGCACCCTGAGTACTGAGCAATGAGCACCCAGCACCCCGAGCACTGAGCACCCAGCACCCTGAGCCCTGAGCACCCAGCACCCGAGTACTGAGCACCCAGCACCCAGAGTATTGAGCACCCAGCTCCCTGAGTACTGAGCACTGAGTACCCTGAGTACTGAGCACACAGCACCCCGAGCACTGAGCACCCAGCACCCTGAGTACTGAGCACTGAGTACCCAGTACCCCGAGCACTGAGACCCAGCACCCTGTGTACTGAGGACTGAGTACCCAGTACCCCGAGCACTGAGACCCAGCACCCTGAGCACTGAGCACCCAGCACCCCGAGAACTGAGCACCCAGCACCCCTAGCACTGTGCACCCAGCACCCTGAGCACTGAGCACCGAGCACCCTGAGTACTGAGCACCCAGCACCCTGAGTACTGAGCACCCAGCACCCTGAGCACTGAGCACCCAGCACCCTGAGCACTGAGCATCCAGCACCCTGAGTACTGAGCACCCAGCACCCTGAGTACTGAACACCCAGCATACCGAGCACTGAGCACCCAGCACCCTGAGCACTGAGCACCGAGCACCCTGAGTACTGAGCACCCAGCACCCTGAGTACTGAGCACCCAGCACCCTGAGCACTGAGCACCCAGCACCCTGAGCACTGAGCACCCAGCACCCTGAGTACTGAGCACCCAGCACCCTGAGTACTGAACACCCAGCACCCTGAGCACTGAGCACTGAGCACCCAGCACCCTGAGCACTGAGCACTGAGCACCCAGCACCCTGAGCACTGAGCACCCATCACCCCGAGCACTGAGCACCCAGCACCCTGAGCACCCAGCACCCTGAGCACTGAGCACCCTGAGCACTGAGCACTGAGCACCCAGCACCCTGATTACTGAGGACCCAGCACCCTGAGTACTGAACACCCAGCACCCTGAGCACTGAGCACTGAGCACCCAGCACCCTGAGCACTGAGCAGTGAGCACCCAGCATCCTGAGCACTGAGCACCCATCACCCCGACCACTGAGCACCCAGCACCCTGAGCACCCAGCACCCTGAGCACTGAGCACCCTGAGCACTGAGCACTGAGCACCCAGCACCCTGATTACTGAGCACCCAACACTCTGAGCACTGAGCACCCAGCACGGTGAGTACTGAGCACTGAGCACCCAGCACCCTGAGTACTGAGCACCCAGCACCCCGAGCACTGAGCACCCAGCACCCTGTGTACTGAGCACCGAGCACCCCGAGCACTGAGCACCCAGCACCCTGAGTACTGAGCACCCAGCACCCCGAGAATGAGCACCCAGCACGCCGAGCACTGAGCACCCAGCACCCTGAGCACTGAGCACCCAGCACCCTGAGTACTGAGCACCCAGCACCCCAAGCACTGAGCACCCAGCACCCTGAGTACTGAGCACCCTGAGTACTGAGCTCCCAGCACCCTGAGTACTGAGCACCCTGCACCCCGAGCACTGAGCTCCCTGAGTACTGAGCACCCAGCACCCTGAGTACTGAGCACCCAGCACCCTGAGTACTGAGGACTGAGCACAAAGAGAACTGAGCACCCAGCACCCCGAGGACTGACCACCCAGCACCCTGAGTACTGAGCACCGAGCACCCCGAGCACTGAGCACCCAGCACCCTGAGCACTGAGCACCCAGCACCCCGAGCACTGAGCACCCAGTACCCTGAGCACTGAGCACCCAGCACCCCGTGCACTGAGCACCCAGCACCCTGAGCACCCAGCAGCCTGAGCACTGAGCACACTGAGCACTGAGCACTGAGCACAGAGCACCCTGAGTACTGAGCACCCAACACTCTGAGCACTGAGCACCCAGCACCCTGAGTACTGAGCACCGAGCACCCTGAGTACTGAGCACCCAGCACCCTGAGTACTGAGCACCCAGCACCCTGAGTACTGAGCACCCAGCGTACTGAGCACCGAGCACCCAGCACCCTGAGTACTGAGCACTGAGGACCCAGAGAACTGAGCACCCAGCACCCAGAGGACTGAGCACCCAGCACCCTGTGCACTGAGCACTGAGCATCCAGCACCCCGAGCACTGAGCACCCTGAGCTCTTAGCACCCTGAGTACTGAGCACCCAGAACCCTGAGTACTGAGCACCCAGCACCCTGAGCACTGAGCACCCAGCACCCTGAGTACTGAGCACCGAGCACCCCGAGCACTGAGCACCCAGCACCCTGAGTACTGAGCCCCGAGCTCCCCGAGCACTGAGCACCCTGAGTACTGAGCACCCAGCACCCTGAGTACTGAGCACCGAGCACCCCGAGCACTGAGCACCCAGCACCCCGAGCACTGAGCACCCAGCACCCTGAGTACTGAGCACCCAGCACCCTGAGAATGAGTACCATGAGCACTGAGTACCCAGCACCGTGAGTACTGAGCACCGAGCACCCTGAGCACTGAGCACCCAGCACCCTGAGTACTGAGCACCCAGCACCCTGAGTACTGAGCACCCAGCACCCCGAGCACTGAGCACCGAACACCCTGAGTACTGAGCACCCAGCACCCTGAGCACTGAGCACCCAGCACAACGAGTACTGAGCACAAAGCACCCTGATTACTGAGCACCAAGCACCCCGAGCACTGAGCACCGAGCACCCCAAGCACTGAGCACCCAGCACCCCGAGCACTGAGCACCCAGCACCCTGAGTACTAAGCACCCAGCACCCTGAGTACTGAGCACCCAGCACCCTGAGTACTGAGCACCCAGCACCCTGAGTACTGAGCACCCAGCGTACTGAGCACCGAGCACCCAGAGCACTGAGCACCTAGCACCCTGAGTACTGAGCACCCAGCACCCTGAGCACTGAGCACCCAGCACCCTGAGTACTGAGCACCGAGCACCCTGAGTACTGAGCACCCAGCACCCTGAGTACTGAGCACCCAGCACCCTGAGTACTGAGCACCCAGCGTACTGAGCACCGAGCACCCAGCACCCTGAGTACTGAGCACCCAGCACCCTGAGCACTGAGCACCCAGCACCCTGAGCACTGAGCACCCAGCACCCTGAGTACTGAGCACCCAGCACCCTGAGCACTGAGCACCCAGCACCCTGAGTACTGAGCACCCAGCACCCTGAGCACTGAGCACCCAGCACCCTGAGTACTGAGCACCCAGCACCCTGAGCACTGAGCAACCAGCACCCTGAGTACTGAGCACCCATCACAGCGAGCACTGAGCACCCAGCACCCTGAGAATGAGCACCCAGCACCCCGAGTACTGAGCACCGAGCACCCTGAGCACTGAGTACCCAGCACCCTGAGTACTGAGCACCCAGCACCCTGAGCACTGAGCACCCAGCACACTGAGTACTGAGCACCCAGCACCCTGAGCACTGAGCACCCAGCACCCTGAGTACTGAGCATCCAGCACCCCGAGCACTGAGCACCCAGCACCCAGAGCACTGAGCACTGAGCACCCTGAGTACTTAGCACCGAGCACCCCGAGCACTGAGCACCCAGCACCCTGAGCACTGAGCACCCTGAGGACTGAGCACCCAGCACCCTGAGCACTGAGCACCCAGCACCCTGAGCACTGAGCACCCTGAGGACTGAGCACCCAGCACCCTGAGCACTGAGCACCCAGCACCCTGAGCACTGAGGACCGAGCACACTGAGTACTAAGCACCCTGCACCCTGAGTACTGAGCACCCAGCACCCTGAGCACTGAGCACCCAGCACGCTGAGTACTGAGCACTGAGCACCCTGAGTACTGAGCACCGAGCACCCTGAGCACTGAGCACCCAGCACCCTGAGTACTGAGCACCGAGCACCCTGAGCACTGAGCACCCAGCACCCTGAGTACTGAGCACTGAGCACCCTGAGCACTGAGCACCCAGCACCCTGAGTACTGAGCACGGATCACCCTGAGTACTGAGCACCCAGCACTCTGAGCACTGAGCACCCAGCACCCCGAGCACTGAGCACCCAGCACCCCGAGCACTGAGCACCCAGCACCCCGAGCACTGAGCACCCAGCACCCTGAGTACTGAGCACTGAGCACCCTGAGTACTGAGCACCGAGCACCCTGAGTACTGAGCACCCAGCACCCCGAGCACTGAGCACCGAGCACCCTGAGTACTGAGCACCCAGCACCCTGAGCACTGAGCACCCAGCACCCCGAGCACTGAGCACTGAGCACCCTGAGTACTAAGCCCCCAGAACCCTGAGTACTGAGCACCCAGCACCCTGAGTACTGAGCACCCAGCACCCTGAGTACTGAGCACCCAGCGTACTGAGCACCGAGCACCCCGAGCACTGAGCACCTAGCACCCTGAGTACTGAGCACCCAGCACCCTGAGCACTGAGCACCCCGCATCCTGAGTACTAAGCACCGAGCACCCTGAGTACTGAGCACCCAGCACCCTGAGCACTGAACACACAGCACCATTAGTACTGAGCACCCCGAGCACTGAGCACCCAGTACCCTGAGTACTGAGCACCGAGCACCCCGAGAACTGAGCACCCAGCACCCTGAGCACTGAGCACCCAGCACCCCGAGCACTGAGCACCGAACACCCTGAGTACTGAGCACCCAGCACCCTGAGCACTGAGCACCCAGCACAACGAGTACTGAGCACAAAGCACCCTGATTACTGAGCACCAAGCACCCCGAGCACTGAGCACCGAGCACCCCAAGCACTGAGCACCCAGCACCCTGAGCACTGAGCACCCAGCACCCTGAGTACTAAGCACCCAGCACCCTGAGTACTGAGCACCCAGCACCCTGAGTACTGAGCACCCAGCACCCTGAGTACTGAGCACCCAGCGTACTGAGCACCGAGCACCCAGAGCACTGAGCACCTAGCACCCTGAGTACTGAGCACCCAGCACCCTGAGCACTGAGCACCCAGCACCCTGAGTACTGAGCACCGAGCACCCTGAGTACTGAGCACCCAGCACCCTGAGTACTGAGCACCCAGCACCCTGAGTACTGAGCACCCAGCGTACTGAGCACCGAGCACCCAGCACCCTGAGTACTGAGCACCCAGCACCCTGAGCACTGAGCACCCAGCACCCTGAGCACTGAGCACCCAGCACCCTGAGTACTGAGCACCCAGCACCCTGAGCACTGAGCACCCAGCACCCTGAGTACTGAGCACCCAGCACCCTGAGCACTGAGCACCCAGCACCCTGAGTACTGAGCACCCAGCACCCTGAGCACTGAGCAACCAGCACCCTGAGTACTGAGCACCCATCACAGCGAGCACTGAGCACCCAGCACCCTGAGAATGAGCACCCAGCACCCCGAGTACTGAGCACCGAGCACCCTGAGCACTGAGTACCCAGCACCCTGAGTACTGAGCACCCAGCACCCTGAGCACTGAGCACCCAGCACACTGAGTACTGAGCACCCAGCACCCTGAGCACTGAGCACCCAGCACCCTGAGTACTGAGCATCCAGCACCCCGAGCACTGAGCACCCAGCACCCAGAGCACTGAGCACTGAGCACCCTGAGTACTGAGCACCGAGCACCCCGAGCACTGAGCACCCAGCACCCTGAGCACTGAGCACCCTGAGGACTGAGCACCCAGCACCCTGAGCACTGAGCACCCAGCACCCTGAGCACTGAGCACCCTGAGGACTGAGCACCCAGCACCCTGAGCACTGAGCACCCAGCACCCTGAGCACTGAGGACCGAGCACACTGAGTACTAAGCACCCTGCACCCTGAGTACTGAGCACCCAGCACCCTGAGCACTGAGCACCCAGCACGCTGAGTACTGAGCACTGAGCACCCTGAGTACTGAGCACCGAGCACCCTGAGCACTGAGCACCCAGCACCCTGAGTACTGAGCACCGAGCACCCTGAGCACTGAGCACCCAGCACCCTGAGTACTGAGCACTGAGCACCCTGAGCACTGAGCACCCAGCACCCTGAGTACTGAGCACGGATCACCCTGAGTACTGAGCACCCAGCACTCTGAGCACTGAGCACCCAGCACCCCGAGCACTGAGCACCCAGCACCCCGAGCACTGAGCACCCAGCACCCCGAGCACTGAGCACCCAGCACCCTGAGTACTGAGCACTGAGCACCCTGAGTACTGAGCACCGAGCACCCTGAGTACTGAGCACCCAGCACCCCGAGCACTGAGCACCGAGCACCCTGAGTACTGAGCACCCAGCACCCTGAGCACTGAGCACCCAGCACCCCGAGCACTGAGCACTGAGCACCCTGAGTACTAAGCCCCCAGAACCCTGAGTACTGAGCACCCAGCACCCTGAGTACTGAGCACCCAGCACCCTGAGTACTGAGCACCCAGCGTACTGAGCACCGAGCACCCCGAGCACTGAGCACCTAGCACCCTGAGTACTGAGCACCCAGCACCCTGAGCACTGAGCACCCCGCATCCTGAGTACTAAGCACCGAGCACCCTGAGTACTGAGCACCCAGGACCCTGAGCACTGAACACACAGCACCATTAGTACTGAGCACCCCGAGCACTGAGCACCCAGTACCCTGAGTACTGAGCACCGAGCACCCCGAGAACTGAGCACCCAGCACCCTGAGCACTGAGCACCCAGCACCCCGAGCACTGAGCACCGAACACCCTGAGTACTGAGCACCCAGCACCCTGAGCACTGAGCACCCAGCACAACGAGTACTGAGCACAAAGCACCCTGATTACTGAGCACCAAGCACCCCGAGCACTGAGCACCGAGCACCCCAAGCACTGAGCACCCAGCACCCCGAGCACTGAGCACCCAGCACCCTGAGTACTAAGCACCCAGCACCCTGAGTACTGAGCACCCAGCACCCTGAGTCCTGAGCACCCAGCACCCTGAGTACTGAGCACCCAGCGTACTGAGCACCGAGCACCCCGAGCACTGAGCACCTAGCACCCTGAGTACTGAGCACCCAGCACCCTGAGCACTGAGCACCCAGCACCCTGAGTACTGAGCACCGAGCACCCTGAGTACTGAGCACCCAGCACCCTGAGTACTGAGCACCCAGCACCCTGAGTACTGAGCACCCAGCGTACTGAGCACCGAGCACCCCGAGCACTGAGCACCTAGCACCCTGAGTACTGAGCACCCAGCACCCTGAGCACTGAGCACCCAGCACCCTGAGTACTGAGCACCGAGCACCCTGAGTACTGAGCACCCAGCACCCTGAGTACTGAGCACCCAGCACCCTGAGTACTGAGCACCCAGCGTACTGAGCACCGAGCACCCAGCACCCTGAGTACTGAGCACCCAGCACCCTGAGCACTGAGCACCCAGCACCCTGAGCACTGAGCACCCAGCACCCTGAGTACTGAGCACCCAGCACCCTGAGCACTGAGCACCCAGCACCCTGAGTACTGAGCACCCAGCACCCTGAGCACTGAGCACCCAGCACCCTGAGTACTGAGCACCCAGCACCCTGATCACTGAGCAACCAGCACCCTGAGTACTGAGCACCCATCACAGCGAGCACTGAGCACCCAGCACCCTGAGAATGAGCACCCAGCAACCCGAGTACTGAGCACCGAGCACCCTGAGCACTGAGTACCGAGCACCCTGAGTACTGAGCAATGAGCACCCAGCACCCCGAGCACTGAGCACCCAGCACCCTGAGCCCTGAGCACCCAGCACCCGAGTACTGAGCACCCAGCACCCAGAGTATTGAGCACCCAGCTCCCTGAGTACTGAGCACCCAGCACCCCGAGTACTGAGCACTGAGTACCCTGAGTACTGAGCACACAGCACCCCGAGCACTGAGCACCCAGCACCCTGAGTACTGAGCACTGAGTACCCAGTACCCCGAGCACTGAGACCCAGCACCCTGTGTACTGAGGACTGAGTACCCAGTACCCCGAGCACTGAGACCCAGCACCCTGAGCACTGAGCACACAGCACCCCGAGAACTGAGCACCCAGCACCCCTAGCACTGTGCACCCAGCACCCTGAGCACTGAGCACCGAGCACCCTGAGTACTGAGCACCCAGCACCCTGAGTACTGAGCACCCAGCACCCTGAGCACTGAGCACCCAGCACCCTGAGCACTGAGCATCCAGCACCCTGAGTACTGAGCACCCAGCACCCTGAGTACTGAACACCCAGCATACCGAGCACTGAGCACCCAGCACCCTGAGCACTGAGCACCGAGCACCCTGAGTACTGAGCACCCAGCACCCTGAGTACTGAGCACCCAGCACCCTGAGCACTGAGCACCCAGCACCCTGAGCACTGAGCACCCAGCACCCTGAGTACTGAGCACCCAGCACCCTGAGTACTGAACACCCAGCACCCTGAGCACTGAGCACTGAGCACCCAGCACCCTGAGCACTGAGCACTGAGCACCCAGCACCCTGAGCACTGAGCACCCATCACCCCGAGCACTGAGCACCCAGCACCCTGAGCACCCAGCACCCTGAGCACTGAGCACCCTGAGCACTGAGCACTGAGCACCCAGCACCCTGATTACTGAGGACCCAGCACCCTGAGTACTGAACACCCAGCACCCTGAGCACTGAGCACTGAGCACCCAGCACCCTGAGCACTGAGCAGTGAGCACCCAGCATCCTGAGCACTGAGCACCCATCACCCCGAGCACTGAGCACCCAGCACCCTGAGCACCCAGCACCCTGAGCACTGAGCACCCTGAGCACTGAGCACTGAGCACCCAGCACCCTGATTACTGAGCACCCAACACTCTGAGCACTGAGCACCCAGCACGGTGAGTACTGAGCACTGAGCACCCAGCACCCTGAGTACTGAGCACCCAGCACCCCGAGCACTGAGCACCCAGCACCCTGTGTACTGAGCACCGAGCACCCCGAGCACTGAGCACCCAGCACCCTGAGTACTGAGCACCCAGCACCCCGAGAATGAGCACCCAGCACGCCGAGCACTGAGCACCCAGCACCCTGAGCACTGAGCACCCAGCACCCTGAGTACTGAGCACCCAGCACCCCAAGCACTGAGCACCCAGCACCCTGAGTACTGAGCACCCTGAGTACTGAGCTCCCAGCACCCTGAGTACTGAGCACCCTGCACCCCGAGCAATGAGCTCCCTGAGTACTGAGCACCGAGCACCCTGAGTACTGAGCACCCAGCACCCTGAGTACTGAGGACTGAGCACAAAGAGAACTGAGCACCCAGCACCCCGAGGACTGACCACCAAGCACCCTGAGTACTGAGCACCGAGCACCCCGAGCACTGAGCACCCAGCACCCTGAGCACTGAGCACCCAGCACCCTGAGCACTGAGCACCCAGTACCCTGAGCACTGAGCACCCAGCACCCCGAGCACTGAGCACCCAGCACCCTGAGCACCCAGCAGCCTGAGCACTGAGCACACTGAGCACTGAGCACTGAGCACAGAGCACCCTGAGTACTGAGCACCCAACACTCTGAGCACTGAGCACCCAGCACCCTGAGTACTGAGCACCGAGCACCCTGAGTACTGAGCACCCAGCACCCTGAGTACTGAGCACCCAGCGCCCTGAGTACTGAGCACCCAGCGTACTGAGCACCGAGCACCCAGCACCCTGAGTACTGAGCACTGAGCACCCAGAGAACTGAGCACCCAGCACCCAGAGGACTGAGCACCCAGCACCCTGTGCACTGAGCACTGAGCATCCAGCACCCCGAGCACTGAGCACCCTGAGCTCTTAGCACCCTGAGTACTGAGCACCCAGAACCCTGAGTACTGAGCACCCAGCACCCTGAGCACTGAGCACCCAGCACCCTGAGTACTGAGCACCGAGCACCCCGAGCACTGAGCACCCAGCACCCTGAGTACTGAGCCCCGAGCTCCCCGAGCACTGAGCACCCTGAGTACTGAGCACCCAGCACCCTGAGTACTGAGCACCGAGCACCCCGAGCACTGAGCACCCTGCACCCCGAGCACTGAGCACCCAGCACCCTGAGTACTGAGCACCCAGCACCCTGAGAATGAGTACCGTGAGCACTGAGTACCCAGCACCGTGAGTACTGAGCACCGAGCACCCTGAGCACTGAGCACCCAGCACCCTGAGTACTGAGCACCCAGCACCCTGAGTACTGAGCACCCAGCACCCCGAGCACTGAGCACCGAACACCCTGAGTACTGAGCACCCAGCACCCTGAGCACTGAGCACCCATCACCCCGAGCACTGAGCACCCAGCACCCTGAGCACCCAGCACCCTGAGCACTGAGCAGTGAGCACCCAGCATCCTGAGCACTGAGCACCCATCACCCCGAGCACTGAGCACCCAGCACCCTGAGCACCCAGCACCCTGAGCACTGAGCACCCTGAGCACTGAGCACTGAGCACCCAGCACCCTGATTACTGAGCACCCAACACTCTGAGCACTGAGCACCCAGCACGGTGAGTACTGAGCACTGAGCACCCAGCACCCTGAGTACTGAGCACCCAGCACCCCGAGCACTGAGCACCCAGCACCCTGTGTACTGAGCACCGAGCACCCCGAGCACTGAGCACCCAGCACCCTGAGTACTGAGCACCCAGCACCCCGAGAATGAGCACCCAGCACGCCGAGCACTGAGCACCCAGCACCCTGAGCACTGAGCACCCAGCACCCTGAGTACTGAGCACCCAGCACCCCAAGCACTGAGCACCCAGCACCCTGAGTACTGAGCACCCTGAGTACTGAGCTCCCAGCACCCTGAGTACTGAGCACCCTGCACCCCGAGCAATGAGCTCCCTGAGTACTGAGCACCGAGCACCCTGAGTACTGAGCACCCAGCACCCTGAGTACTGAGGACTGAGCACAAAGAGAACTGAGCACCCAGCACCCCGAGGACTGACCACCAAGCACCCTGAGTACTGAGCACCGAGCACCCCGAGCACTGAGCACCCAGCACCCTGAGCACTGAGCACCCAGCACCCTGAGCACTGAGCACCCAGTACCCTGAGCACTGAGCACCCAGCACCCCGAGCACTGAGCACCCAGCACCCTGAGCACCCAGCAGCCTGAGCACTGAGCACACTGAGCACTGAGCACTGAGCACAGAGCACCCTGAGTACTGAGCACCCAACACTCTGAGCACTGAGCACCCAGCACCCTGAGTACTGAGCACCGAGCACCCTGAGTACTGAGCACCCAGCACCCTGAGTACTGAGCACCCAGCGCCCTGAGTACTGAGCACCCAGCGTACTGAGCACCGAGCACCCAGCACCCTGAGTACTGAGCACTGAGCACCCAGAGAACTGAGCACCCAGCACCCAGAGGACAGAGCACCCAGCACCCTGTGCACTGAGCACTGAGCATCCAGCACCCCGAGCACTGAGCACCCTGAGCTCTTAGCACCCTGAGTACTGAGCACCCAGAACCCTGAGTACTGAGCACCCAGCACCCTGAGCACTGAGCACCCAGCACCCTGAGTACTGAGCACCGAGCACCCCGAGCACTGAGCACCCAGCACCCTGAGTACTGAGCCCCGAGCTCCCCGAGCACTGAGCACCCTGAGTACTGAGCACCCAGCACCCTGAGTACTGAGCACCGAGCACCCCGAGCACTGAGCACCCTGCACCCCGAGCACTGAGCACCCAGCACCCTGAGTACTGAGCACCCAGCACCCTGAGAATGAGTACCGTGAGCACTGAGTACCCAGCACCGTGAGTACTGAGCACCGAGCACCCTGAGCACTGAGCACCCAGCACCCTGAGTACTGAGCACCCAGCACCCTGAGTACTGAGCACCCAGCACCCCGAGCACTGAGCACCGAACACCCTGAGTACTGAGCACCCAGCACCCTGAGCACTGAGCACCCAGCACAACGAGTACTGAGCACAAAGCACCCTGATTACTGAGCACCAAGCACCCCGAGCACTGAGCACCGAGCACCCCAAGCACTGAGCACCCAGCACCCCGAGCACTGAGCACCCAGCACCCTGAGTACTAAGCACCCAGCACCCTGAGTACTGAGCACCCAGCACCCTGAGTACTGAGCACCCAGCACCCTGAGTACTGAGCACCCAGCGTACTGAGCACCGAGCACCCCGAGCACTGAGCACCTAGCACCCTGAGTACTGAGCACCCAGCACCCTGAGCACTGAGCACCCAGCACCCTGAGTACTGAGCACCGAGCACCCTGAGTACTGAGCACCCAGCACCCTGAGTACTGAGCACCCAGCACCCTGAGTACTGAGCACCCAGCGTACTGAGCACCGAGCACCCAGCACCCTGAGTACTGAGCACCCAGCACCCTGAGCACTGAGCACCCAGCACCCTGAGCACTGAGCACCCAGCACCCTGAGTACTGAGCACCCAGCACCCTGAGCACTGAGCACCCAGCACCCTGAGTACTGAGCACCCAGCACCCTGAGCACTGAGCACCCAGCACCCTGAGTACTGAGCACCCAGCACCCTGAGCACTGAGCAACCAGCACCCTGAGTACTGAGCACCCATCACAGCGAGCACTGAGCACCCAGCACCCTGAGAATGAGCACCCAGCACCCCGAGTACTGAGCACCGAGCACCCTGAGCACTGAGTACCCAGCACCCTGAGTACTGAGCACCCAGCACCCTGAGCACTGAGCACCCAGCACACTGAGTACTGAGCACCCAGCACCCTGAGCACTGAGCACCCAGCACCCTGAGTACTGAGCATCCAGCAAGCCGAGCACTGAGCACCCAGCACCCAGAGCACTGAGCACTGAGCACCCTGAGTACTGAGCACCGAGCACCCCGAGCACTGAGCACCCAGCACCCTGAGCACTGAGCACCCTGAGGACTGAGCACCCAGCACCCTGAGCACTGAGCACCCAGCACCCTGAGCACTGAGCACCCTGAGGACTGAGCACCCAGCACCCTGAGCACTGAGCACCCAGCACCCTGAGCACTGAGGACCGAGCACACTGAGAACTAAGCACCCTGCACCCTGAGTACTGAGCACCCAGCACCCTGAGCACTGAGCACCCAGCACGCTGAGTACTGAGCACTGAGCACCCTGAGTACTGAGCACCGAGCACCCTGAGCACTGAGCACCCAGCACCCTGAGTACTGAGCACCGAGCACCCTGAGCACTGAGCACCCAGCACCCTGAGTACTGAGCACTGAGCACCCTGAGCACTGAGCACCCAGCACCCTGAGTACTGAGCACGGATCACCCTGAGTACTGAGCACCCAGCACTCTGAGCACTGAGCACCCAGCACCCCGAGCACTGAGCACCCAGCACCCCGAGCACTGAGCACCCAGCACCCCGAGCACTGAGCACCCAGCACCCTGAGTACTGAGCACTGAGCACCCTGAGTACTGAGCACCGAGCACCCTGAGTACTGAGCACCCAGCACCCCGAGCACTGAGCACCGAGCACCCTGAGTACTGAGCACCCAGCACCCTGAGCACTGAGCACCCAGCACCCCAAGCACTGAGCACTGAGCACCCTGAGTACTAAGCCCCCAGAACCCTGAGTACTGAGCACCCAGCACCCTGAGTACTGAGCACCCAGCACCTGAGTACTGAGCACCCAGCGTACTGAGCACCGAGCACCCCGAGCACTGAGCACCTAGCACCCTGAGTACTGAGCACCCAGCACCCTGAGCACTGAGCACCCCGCATCCTGAGTACTAAGCACCGAGCACCCTGAGTACTGAGCACCCAGCACCCTGAGCACTGAACACACAGCACCATTAGTACTGAGCACCCCGAGCACTGAGCACCCAGTACCCTGAGTACTGAGCACCGAGCACCCCGAGAACTGAGCACCCAGCACCCTGAGCACTGAGCACCCAGCACCCCGAGCACTGAGCACTGAACACCCTGAGTACTGAGCACCCAGCACCCTGAGCACTGAGCACCCAGCACAACGAGTACTGAGCACAAAGCACCCTGATTACTGAGCACCAAGCACCCCGAGCACTGAGCACCGAGCACCCCAAGCACTGAGCACCCAGCACCCCGAGCACTGAGCACCCAGCACCCTGAGTACTAAGCACCCAGCACCCTGAGTACTGAGCACCCAGCACCCTGAGTACTGAGCACCCAGCACCCTGAGTACTGAGCACCCAGCGTACTGAGCACCGAGCACCCCGAGGACTGAGCACCTAGCACCCTGAGTACTGAGCACCCAGCACCCTGAGCACTGAGCACCCAGCACCCTGAGTACTGAGCACCGAGCACCCTGAGTACTGAGCACCCAGCACCCTGAGTACTGAGCACCCAGCACCCTGAGTACTGAGCACCCAGCGTACTGAGCACCGAGCACCCAGCACCCTGAGTACTGAGCACCCAGCACCCTGAGCACTGAGCACCCAGCACCCTGAGCACTGAGCACCCAGCACCCTGAGTACTGAGCACCCAGCACCCTGAGCACTGAGCACCCAGCACCCTGAGTACTGAGCACCCAGCCCCCTGAGCACTGAGCACCCAGCACCCTGAGTACTGAGCACCCAGCACCCTGAGCACTGAGCACCCAGCACACTGAGTACTGAGCACCCAGCACCCTGAGCACTGAGCACCCAGCACCCTGAGTACTGAGCATCCAGCACCCCGAGCACTGAGCACCCAGCACCCAGAGCACTGAGCACTGAGCACCCTGAGTACTGAGCACCGAGCACCCCGAGCACTGAGCACCCAGCACCCTGAGCACTGAGCACCCTGAGGACTGAGCACCCAGCACCCTGAGCACTGAGCACCCAGCACCCTGAGCACTGAGCACCCTGAGGACTGAGCACCCAGCACCCTGAGCACTGAGCACCCAGCACCCTGAGTACTGAGCAGCGATCACCTGAGCACTGAGCACCCAGCACCCCGAGCACTGAGCACCCAGCACCCTGAGCACTGAGCACCGAGCACCCTGAGTACTGAGCACTGAGCACCCTGAGCACTGAGGACCGAGCACACTGAGTACTAAGCACCCTGCACCCTGAGTACTGAGCACCCAGCACCCTGAGCACTGAGCACCCAGCACGCTGAGTACTGAGCACTGAGCACCCTGAGTACTGAGCACCGAGCACCCTGAGCACTGAGCACCCAGCACCCTGAGTACTGAGCACTGAGCACCCTGAGCACTGAGCACCCAGCACCCTGAGTACTGAGCACGGATCACCCTGAGTACTGAGCACCCAGCACTCTGAGCACTGAGCACCCAGCACCCCGAGCACTGAGCACCCAGCACGCCGAGCACTGAGCACCCAGCACCCCGAGCACTGAGCACCCAGCACCCTGAGTACTGAGCACTGAGCACCCTGAGTACTGAGCACCGAGCACCCTGAGTACTGAGCACCCAGCACCCTGAGCACTGAGCACCCAGCATCCTGAGTACTAAGCACCGAGCACCCTGAGTACTGAGCACCCAGCACCCTGAGCACTGAACACACAGCACCATTAGTACTGAGCACCCCGAGCACTGAGCACCCAGTACCCTGAGTACTGAGCACCGAGCACCCCGAGAACTGAGCACCCAGCACCCCGAGCACTGAGCACCCAGCACCCCCAGCACTGAGCATCCAGCACCCTGAGTACTGAGCACCCAGCACCCTGAGTACTGAGCAACCAACACCCCGAGCACTGAGCACCCAGCACCCTGAGCACTGAGCACCCAGCACCCTGAGCACTGAGCACCCAGCACCCCTACCCCTGAGCACCCAGCACCCTGAGTACTGAGCACTGAGCACCCAGCACCCCGAGCACTGAGCCCCCAGCACCTTGAGTACTGAGCACTGAGCACCTAGCACCCCGAGCACTGAGCACCCTGCACCCTGAGCCCTGAGCACCCATCACCCGAGAACTGAGCACCCAGCACCCAGAGTACTGAGCACCCAGCATCCTGAGTACTGAGCACCCAGCACCCTGAGTACTGAGCACCCAGCACCCTGAGTACTGAGCACCCAGCACCCTGAGCACTGAGCACCCAGCACCCCGAGCACTGAGGACCTAGCACCCTGAGCACTGAGCACCCAGCACCCTGAGTACTGAGCACCGAGCACCCTGAGTACTGAGCACCCAGCACCCTGAGTACTGAGCACCCAGCACCCTGAGTACTGAGCACCCAGCACCCTGAGCACTGATCACCCAGCACCCTGAGTACTGAGCACTGAGCACCCAGCACCCCGAGCACTGAGCACCCAGCACCCTGAGTACTGAGCAATGAGCACCCAGCACCCCGAGCACTGAGCACCCAGCACCCTGAGCCCTGAGCACCCAGCACCCGAGTACTGAGCACCCAGCACCCAGAGTACTGAGCACCCAGCTCCCTGAGTACTGAGCACCCAGCACCCCGAGTACTGAGCACTGAGTACCCTGAGTACTGAGCACACAGCATCCCGAGCACTGAGCACCCAGCACCCTGAGTACTGAGCACTGAGCACCCAGCACCCCGAGCACTGAGCACCCAGCACCCTGTGTACTGAGGACTGAGTACCCAGTACCCCGAGCACTGAGACCCAGCACCCTGAGCACTGAGCACCCAGCACCCCGAGAACTGAGCACCCAGCACCCCTAGCACTGTGCACCCAGCACCCTGAGCACTGAGCACCGAGCACCCTGAGTACTGAGCACCCAGCACCCTGAGTACTGAGCACCCAGCACCCTGAGCACTGAGCACCCAGCACCCTGAGCACTGAGCATCCAGCACCCTGAGTACTGAGCACCCAGCACCCTGAGTACTGAACACCCAGCATACCGAGCACTGAGCACCCAGCACCCTGAGCACTGAGCACCGAGCACCCTGAGTACTGAGCACCCAGCACCCTGAGTACTGAGCACCCAGCACCCTGAGCACTGAGCACCCAGCACCCTGAGCACTGAGCACCCAGCACCCTGAGTACTGAGCACCCAGCACCCTGAGTTCTGAACACCCAGCACCCTGAGCACTGAGCACTGAGCACCCAGCACCCTGAGCACTGAGCACTGAGCACCCAGCACCCTGAGCACTGAGCACCCATCACCCCGAGCACTGAGCACCCAGCACCCTGAGCACCCAGCACCCTGAGCACTGAGCACCCTGAGCACTGAGCACTGAGCACCCAGCACCCTGATTACTGAGCACCCAACACTCGGAGCACTGAGCACCCAGCACGGTGAGTACTGAGCACTGAGCACCCAGCACCCTGAGTACTGAGCACCCAGCACCCCGAGCACTGAGTACCCAGCACCCTGTGTACTGAGCACCGAGCACCCCGAGCACTGAGCACCCAGCACCCTGAGTACTGAGCACCCAGCACCCCGAGAATGAGCACCCAGCACGCCGAGCACTGAGCACCCAGCACCCTGAGCACTGAGCACCCAGCACCCTGAGTACTGAGCACCCAGCACCCCAAGCACTGAGCACCCAACACCCTGAGTACTGAGCACCCTGAGTACTGAGCACCCAGCACCCTGAGTACTGAGCACCCTGCACCCCGAGCACTGAGCTCCCTGAGTACTGAGCACCCAGCACCCTGAGTACTGAGCACCCAGCACCCTGAGTACTGAGCACTGAGCACAAAGAGAACTGAGCACCCAGCACCCCGAGGACTGACCACCCAGCACCCTGAGTACTGAGCACCGAGCAACCCGAGCACTGAGCACCCAGCCTCCTGAGCACTGAGCACCCAGCACCCTGAGCACTGAGCACCCAGCACCCTGAGCACTGAGCACCCAGCACCCCGAGCACTGAGCACCCAGCACCCTGAGCACCCAGCAGCCTGAGCACTGAGCACCCTGAGCACTGAGCACTGAGCACAGAGCACCCTGAGTACTGAGCACCCAACACTCTGAGCACTGAGCACAGAGCACGCTGAGTACTGAGCACTGAGCACCCAGCACCCTGAGTACTGAGCACCCAGCACCCCGAGCACTGAGCACCCACCACCCTGTGTACTGAGCACCGAGCACCCCGAGCACAGAGCACCCAGCACCCTGAGTACTGAGCACCCAGCACCCGGAGAATGAGCACCCTGCACCCCGAGCACTGAGCACCCAGCACCCTGAGCACTGAGCACCCAGCACCCTGAGTACTGAGCACCCAGCACCCCGAGCACTGAGCACCCAGCACCCTGAGTACTGAGCACCCTGAGTACTGAGCACCCAGCACCCTGAGTACTGAGCACCCTGCACCCCGAGCACTGAGCTCCCTGAGTACTGAGCACCCGGCACCCTGAGTACTGAGCACCCAGCACCCTGAGCACTGAGCACCCAGCACCCTGAGCACTGAGCACCCAGCACCCTGAGTACTGAGCACCCAGCACCCTGAGCACTGAGCACCCAGCACCCTGAGTACTGAGCACCCAGCACCCTGAGCACTGAGCACCCAGCACCCTGAGTACTGAGCACCCAGCACCCTGAGCACTGAGCACCCAGCACACTGAGTACTGAGCACCCAGCACCCTGAGCACTGAGCACCCAGCACCCTGAGTACTGAGCATCCAGCACCCCGAGCACTGAGCACCCAGCACCCAGAGCACTGAGCACTGAGCACCCTGAGTACTGAGCACCGAGCACCCCGAGCACTGAGCACCCAGCACCCTGAGCACTGAGCACCCTGAGGACTGAGCACCCAGCACCCTGAGCACTGAGCACCCAGCACCCTGAGCACTGAGCACCCTGAGGACTGAGCACCCAGCACCCTGAGCACTGAGCACCCAGCACCCTGAGTACTGAGCAGCGATCACCTGAGCACTGAGCACCCAGCACCCCGAGCACTGAGCACCCAGCACCCTGAGCACTGAGCACCGAGCACCCTGAGTACTGAGCACTGAGCACCCTGAGCACTGAGCACCCTGCACCCTGAGTACTGAGCACCCAGCACCCTGAGCACTGAGGACCGAGCACACTGAGTACTAAGCACCCTGCACCCTGAGTACTGAGCACCCAGCACCCTGAGCACTGAGCACCGAGCACCCTGAGTACTGAGCACCGAGCACCCTGAGCACTGAGCACCCAGCACCCTGAGTACTGAGCACTGAGCACCCTGAGCACTGAGCACCCAGCACCCTGAGTACTGAGCACGGATCACCCTGAGTACTGAGCACCCAGCACTCTGAGCACTGAGCACCCAGCACCCCGAGCACTGAGCACCCAGCACCCCGAGCACTGAGCACCCAGCACCCCGAGCACTGAGCACCCAGCACCCTGAGTACTGAGCACTGAGCACCCTGAGTACTGAGCACCGAGCACCCTGAGTACTGAGCACCCAGCACCCTGAGTACTGAGCACCCAGCACCCTGAGTACTGAGCACCCAGCACCCTGAGCACTGAGCACCCAGCACCCCGAGCACTGAGGACCTAGCACCCTGAGCACTGAGCACCCAGCACCCTGAGTACTGAGCACCGAGCACCCTGAGTACTGAGCACCCAGCACCCTGAGTACTGAGCACCCAGCACACTGAGTACTGAGCACCCAGCACCCTGAGCACTGATCACCCAGCACCCTGAGTACTCAGCACTGAGCACCCAGCACCCCGAGCACTGAGCACCCAGCACCCTGAGTACTGAGCAATGAGCACCCAGCACCCCGAGCACTGAGCACCCAGCACCCTGAGCCCTGAGCACCCAGCACCCGAGTACTGAGCACCCAGCACCCAGAGTACTGAGCACCCAGCTCCCTGAGTACTGAGCACCCAGCACCCCGAGTACTGAGCACTGAGTACCCTGAGTACTGAGCACACAGCATCCCGAGCACTGAGCACCCAGCACCCTGAGTACTGAGCACTGAGCACCCAGCACCCCGAGCACTGAGCACCCAGCACCCTGTGTACTGAGGACTGAGTACCCAGTACCCCGAGCACTGAGACCCAGCACCCTGAGCACTGAGCACCCAGCACCCCGAGAACTGAGCACCCAGCACCCCTAGCACTGTGCACCCAGCACCCTGAGCACTGAGCACCGAGCACCCTGAGTACTGAGCACCCAGCACCCTGAGTACTGAGCACCCAGCACCCTGAGCACTGAGCACCCAGCACCCTGAGCACTGAGCATCCAGCACCCTGAGTACTGAGCACCCAGCACACTGAGTACTGAACACCCAGCATACCGAGCACTGAGCACCCAGCACCCTGAGCACTGAGCACCGAGCACCCTGAGTACTGAGCACCCAGCACCCTGAGTACTGAGCACCCAGCACCCTGAGCACTGAGCACCCAGCACCCTGAGCACTGAGCACCCAGCACCCTGAGTACTGAGCACCCAGCACCCTGAGTTCTGAACACCCAGCACCCTGAGCACTGAGCACTGAGCACCCAGCACCCTGAGCACTGAGCACTGAGCACCCAGCACCCTGAGCACTGAGCACCCATCACCCCGAGCACTGAGCACCCAGCACCCTGAGCACCCAGCACCCTGAGCACTGAGCACCCTGAGCACTGAGCACTGAGCACCCAGCACCCTGATTACTGAGCACCCAACACTCTGAGCACTGAGCACCCAGCACGGTGAGTACTGAGCACTGAGCACCCAGCACCCTGAGTACTGAGCACCCAGCACCCCGAGCACTGAGTACCCAGCACCCTGTGTACTGAGCACCGAGCACCCCGAGCACTGAGCACCCAGCACCCTGAGTACTGAGCACCCAGCACCCCGAGAATGAGCACCCAGCACGCCGAGCACTGAGCACCCAGCACCCTGAGCACTGAGCACCCAGCACCCTGAGTACTGAGCACCCAGCACCCCAAGCACTGAGCACCCAACACCCTGAGTACTGAGCACCCTGAGTACTGAGCACCCAGCACCCTGAGTACTGAGCACCCTGCACCCCGAGCACTGAGCTCCCTGAGTACTGAGCACCCAGCACCCTGAGTACTGAGCACCCAGCACCCTGAGTACTGAGCACTGAGCACAAAGAGAACTGAGCACCCAGCACCCCGAGGACTGACCACCCAGCACCCTGAGTACTGAGCACCGAGCAACCCGAGCACTGAGCACCCAGCCTCCTGAGCACTGAGCACCCAGCACCCTGAGCACTGAGCACCCAGCACCCCGAGCACTGAGCACCCAGCACCCTGAGCACCCAGCAGCCTGAGCACTGAGCACCCTGAGCACTGAGCACTGAGCACAGAGCACCCTGAGTACTGAGCACCCAACACTCTGAGCACTGAGCACAGAGCACGCTGAGTACTGAGCACTGAGCACCCAGCACCCTGAGTACTGAGCACCCAGCACCCCGAGCACTGAGCACCCAGCACCCTGTGTACTGAGCACCGAGCACCCCGAGCACAGAGCACCCAGCACCCTGAGTACTGAGCACCCAGCACCCGGAGAATGAGCACCCTGCACCCCGAGCACTGAGCACCCAGCACCCTGAGCACTGAGCACCCAGCACCCTGAGTACTGAGCACCCAGCACCCCGAGCACTGAGCACCCAGCACCCTGAGTACTGAGCACCCTGAGTACTGAGCACCCAGCACCCTGAGTACTGAGCACCCTGCACCCCGAGCACTGAGCTCCCTGAGTACTGAGCACCCGGCACCCTGAGTACTGAGCACCCAGCACCCTGAGTACTGAGCACTGAGCACCCAGAGAACTGAGCACCCAGCACCCAGAGGACTGAGCACCCAGCACCCTGTTTACTGAGCACTGAATACCCAGCACCCAGAGCACTGAGCACCCAGCACCCTGAGAACTGAGCACCCTGAGTACTGAGAACCCAGCACCCTGAGCACTGAGCACCCAGCACCCCGAGCACTGAGCACCCAGCACCCAGAGCACTGAGCACTGAGCACCCTGAGTACTGAGCACCGAGCACCACGAGCACTGAGCACCCAGCACCCTGAGCACTGAGCACCCTGAGGACTGAGAACCCAGCACCCTGAGCACTGAGCACCCAGCACCCTGAGCACTGAGCACCCTGAGGACTGATTACCCAGCACCCTGAGCACTGAGCACCGAGCACCCTGAGTACTGAGCACCGATCACCTGAGCACTGAGCACCCAGCACCCCGAGCACTGAGCACCCAGCACCCCGAGCACTGAGCACCCAGCACCCTGAGCACTGAGCACCGAGCACCCTGAGTACTGAGCACTGAGCACCCTGAGCACTGAGCACCCTGCACCCTGAGTACTGAGCACCCAGCACCCTGACCACTGAGGACCGAGCACACTGAGTACTAAGCACCCTGCACCCTGAGTACTGAGCACCCAGCACCCTGAGCACTGAGCACCCAGCACGCTGAGTACTGAGCACTGAGCACCCTGAGTACTGAGCACCCAGCACTCTGAGCACTGAGCACCCAGCACCCCGAGCACTGAGCACCCAGCACCCCGAGCACTGAGCACCCAGCACCCCGAGCACTGAGCACCGAGCACCCTGAGTACTGAGCACCCAGCACCCTGAGCACTGAGCACCCAGCACTCCGAGCACTGAGCGCCGAGCACCCTGAGTACTAAGCACCCAGAACCCTGAGTACTGAGCACCCAGCACCCTGAGTACTGAGCACCCAGCACCCTGAGTACTGAGCACCCAGCGTACTGAGCACCGAGCACCCCGAGCACTGAGCACCTAGCACCCTGAGTACTGAGCACCCAGCACCCTGAGCACTGAGCACCCAGCACCCTGAGTACTGAGCACCGAGCACCCTGAGTACTGAGCACCCAGCACCCTGAGTACTGAGCACCCAGCAAGCTGAGTACTGAGCACCCAGCGTACTGAGCACCGAGCACCCAGCACCCTGAGTACTGAGCACCCAGCACCCTGAGCACTGAGCACCCAGCACCCTGAGTACTGAGTACTGAGCACCCAGCGTACTGAGCACCGAGCACCCAGCACCCTGAGCACTGAGCTCCCAGCACCCTGAGCGCTGAGCACCCAGCACCCTGAGTACTGAGCACCGAGCACCCCGAGCACTGAGCACCCAGCACCCTGAGCACGGAGAACCCTGATTACTGAGCACTGAGCACCCTGAGTACTGACCACCCAGCACCCTGAGTACTGAGCACCCAGCACCCTGAGCAATGATCACCCTGAGTACTGAGCACCCAGCACCTTGAGCACCGAGCACCGAGCACCCCGAGCACTGAGCACCCAGCACCCAGAGCCCTGAGCACTGAGCACCCTGAGTACTGAGCACCGAGCACCACGAGCACTGAGCACCCAGCACCCTGAGCACTGAGCACCCTGAGGACTGAGAACCCAGCACCCTGAGCACTGAGCACCCAGCACCCTGAGCACTGAGCACCCTGAGGACTGATTACCCAGCACACTGAGCACTGAGCACCGAGCACCCTGAGTACTGAGCACCGATCACCTGAGCACTGAGCACCCAGCACCCCGAGCACTGAGCACCCAGCACCCCGAGCACTGAGCACCCAGCACCCTGAGCACTGAGCACCGAGCACCCTGAGTACTGAGCACTGAGCACCCTGAGCACTGAGCACCCTGCACCCTGAGTACTGAGCACCCAGCACCCTGACCACTGAGGACCGAGCACACTGAGTACTAAGCACCCTGCACCCTGAGTACTGAGCACCCAGCACCCTGAGCACTGAGCACCCAGCACGCTGAGCAATGATCACCCTGAGTACTGAGCACCCAGCACCTTGAGCACCGAGCAGCGAGCACCCCGAGCACTGAGCACCCAGCACCCTGAGCACGGAGCACCCTGATTACTGAGCACTGAGCACCCTGAGTACTGACCACCCAGCACCCTGAGTACTGAGCACCCAGCACCCTGAGCAATGATCACCCTGATTACTGAGCACCCAACACTCTGAGCACTGAGCACCCAGCACGGTGAGTACTGAGCACTGAGCACCCAGCACCCTGAGTACTGAGCACCCAGCACCCTGAGTACTGAGCACTGAGCACCCAGCACCCCGAGCACTGAGCACTCAGCACCCTGAGTACTGAGCACCAAGCACCCCGAGCACTGAGCACCCAGCACCCCGAGCACTGAGCACCCAGCACCCTGAGTACTGAGCACTGAGCACCCAGCACCCCGAGCACTGAGCACTCAGCACCCTGTGTACTGAGCACTGATTACCCAGTACCCCCGAGCACTGAGACCCAGCACCCTGAGCACTGAGCACCCAGCACCCCGAGTACTGAGCACCCAGCACCCCGAGCACTGAGCACCCAGCACCCCGAGCACTGAGCACCCAGCACCCTGAGTACTGAGCACCCAGCACCCCGAGCACTGAGCACCCAGCACCCTGAGCACTGAGCACCCAGCACCCTGAGTACTGAGCACCCAGCACCCTGAGCACTGAGCACCGAGCACCCCGAACACTGTGCACCCAGCACCCTGAGAACTGAGCACCCAGCACCCTGAGTACTGAGCACCCAGCATCCTGAGCACTGAGCACCCAGCACCCTGAGCACTGAGCACCCAGCACCCTGAGTACTGAGCACCCAGCACCCTGAGTACTGAACACCCAGCACCCTGAGCACTGAGCACTGAGCACCCAGCACCCTGAGCACTGAGCACTGAGCACCCAGCACCCTGAGCACTGAGCGCCCAGCAACCCGAGCACTGAGCACCCAGCACCCTGAGTACTGAGCACCCTGAGTACTGAGCACCCAGCACCCCGAGCACTGAGCTCCCAGAGCACTGAGCACTGAGCAACAGCACCCTGAGTACTGAGCATCCAACACTCTGAGCACTGAGCACAGAGCACGCTGAGTACTGAGCACTGAGCACCCAGCACCCTGAGCACTGAGCACCCTGAGCACTGAGCACTGAGCACCCAGCACCCTGAGAACTGAGCATCCAACACTCTGAGCACTGAGCACAGAGCACGCTGAGTACTGAGCACTGAGCACCCAGCACCCCGAGCACTGAGCACCGAGCACCCCGAGCACTGAGCACCCAGCACCCTGAGCACTGAGCACCCTGAGGACTGAGCAACCAGCACCCTGAGTACTGAGCACCCAGCACCCTGAGTACTGAGCATCCAGCATCCTGAGTACTGAGCACCGATCACCCTGAGCACTGAGCACCCAGCACCCCGAGCACTGAGCACCCAGCACCCTGAGTACTGAGCACCCTGAGTACTGAGCACCCAGCACCCCGAGCACTGAGCACCCAGCACCCTGAGTACTGAGCACCCTGAGTACTGAGCACCCAGCACCCTGAGTACTGAGCACCCTGAGTACTGAGCACCCAGCACCCTGAGCACTGAGCACCCAGCACACTGAGTACTGAGCACCCAGCACACTGAGCATTGAGCACCCAGCACCCTGAGTACTGAGCACCGAGCACCCCGAGCACTGAGCACCCAGCACTCTGAGTACTGAGCACCCAGCACCCTGAGTAGTGAGCACCCAGCACCCCGAGTACTGAGCACCCAGCACCGTGAGTACTGACCACCCAGCACCCTGAGTACTGAGCACCCAGCACCCCGAGCACTAAGCACCCAGCACCCCGAGCACCGAGCACCCAGCACCCTGAGCAGTGAGCACCCAGCACCCTGAGCACTGAGCACCCAGCACCCTGAGTACTGAGCACTGAGCACCCAGAAACCTGAGCAATGAGCACCCAGCACCCTGGGTACTAAGCACCCAGCACCCTGAGTACTGAGCACCCAGCACCCTGAGTACTGAGCACCCAGCGTACTGAGCACCGAGCACCCCGAGCACTGAGCACCCAGCACCCTGAGTACTGAGCACCCAGCACCCTGAGTGCTGAGCACCGAGCACCCCGAGCACTGAGCACCCAGCACCCTGAGCACTGAGCACCGAGCACCCCGAACACTGTGCACCCAGCACCCTGAGAACTGAGCACCCAGAACCCTGAGTACTGAGCACCCAGCATCCTGAGCACTGAGCACCCAGCACCCTGAGCACTGAGCACCCAGCACCCTGAGTACTGAGCACCCAGCACCCTGAGTACTGAACACCCAGCACCCTGAGCACTGAGCACTGAGCACCCAGCACCCTGAGCACTGAGCACTGAGCACCCAGCACCCTGAGCACTGAGCACCCAGCACCCTGAGCACTGAGCACCCAGCACACTGAGCACCCAGCACCCTGAGCACTGAGCACCCTGAGCACTGAGCACTGAGCACCCAGCACCCTGAGTACTGAGCATCCAACACTCTGAGCACTGAGCACAGAGCACGCTGAGTACTGAGCACTGAGCACCCAGCACCCCGAGCACTGAGCACCGAGCACCCCGAGCACTGAGCACCCAGCACACTGAGCAATGAGCACCCTGAGGACTGAGCAACCAGCACCCTGAGTACTGAGCACACAGCACCCTGAGTACTGAGCAACCAGCACCCTGAGCACTGAGCACCCAGCACCCCGAGCACTGAGCACCCAGCACCCTGAGTACTGAGCACCCTGAGTACTGAGCACCCAGCACCCTGAGCACTGAGCACCCAGCACCCTGAGTACTGAGCACCCTGAGTACTGAGCACCCAGCACCCTTAGTACTGAGCACCCTGAGTACTGAGCACCCAGCACCCTGAGCACTGAGCACCCAGCACACTGAGTACTGAGCACCCAGCACCCTGAGCACTGAGCACCCAGCACCCTGAGTACTGAGCACCGAGCACCCCGAGCACTGAGCATCCAGCACTCTGAGTACTGAGCACCCAGCACCCTGAGTAGTGAGCACCCAGCACCCCGAGTACTGAGCCCCCAGCACCGTGAGTACTGACCACCCAGCACCCTGAGTACTGAGCACCCAGCACCCCGAGCACTAAGCACCCAGCACCCCGAGCACCGAGCACCCAGCACCCTGAGCAGTGAGCACCCAGCACCCTGAGCACTGAGCAGCCAGCACCCTGAGTACTGAGCACTGAGCACCCAGCACCCTGAGCACTGAGCACCCAGCACCCTGAGTACTAAGCACCCAGCACCCTGAGTACTGAGCACCCAGCACCCTGAGTACTGAGCACCCAGCGTACTGAGCACCGAGTACCCCGAGCACTGAGCACCCAGGACCCTGAGTACTGAGCACCCAACACCCCGAGCACTGAGCACCGAGCACCCTGAGTACTGAGCACCCAGCACCCTGAGTACTGAGCACACAGCGTACTGAGCACCGAGCACCCAGCACCCTGAGTACTGAGCACCCAGCACCCTGAGCACTGAGCACCCTGAGCACTGAGCACTGAGCACCCAGCACCCTGAGTACTGAGCATCCAACACTCTGAGCACTGAGCACAGAGCACGCTGAGTACTGAGCACTGAGCACCCAGCACCCCGAGCACTGAGCACCGAGCACCCCGAGCACTGAGCACCCAGCACCCTGAGCACTGAGCACCCTGAGGACTGAGCAACCAGCACCCTGAGTACTGAGCACCCAGCACCCTGAGTACTGAGCATCCAGCATCCTGAGTACTGAGCACCGATCACCCTGAGCACTGAGCACCCAGCACCCCGAGCACTGAGCACCCAGCACCCTGAGTACTGAGCACCCTGAGTACTGAGCACCCAGCACCCCGAGCACTGAGCACCCAGCACCCTGAGTACTGAGCACCCTGAGTACTGAGCACCCAGCACCCTGAGTACTGAGCACCCTGAGTACTGAGCACCCAGCACCCTGAGCACTGAGCACCCAGCACCCTGAGTACTGAGCACCCAGCGTACTGAGCACCGAGTACCCCGAGCACTGAGCACCCAGCACCCTGAGTACTGAGCACCCAGCACCCCGAGCACTGAGCACCGAGCACCCTGAGTACTGAGCACCCAGCACCCTGAGTACTGAGCACCCAGCGTACTGAGCACCGAGCACCCAGCACCCTGAGTACTGAGCACCCTGAGTACTGAGCACCCAGCACCCTGAGTACTGAGCACCCTGAGTACTGAGCACCCAGCACCCTGAGCACTGAGCACCCAGCACACTGAGTACTGAGCACCCAGCACACTGAGCATTGAGCACCCAGCACCCTGAGTACTGAGCACCGAGCACCCCGAGCACTGAGCACCCAGCACTCTGAGTACTGAGCACCCAGCACCCTGAGTAGTGAGCACCCAGCACCCCGAGTACTGAGCACCCAGCACCGTGAGTACTGACCACCCAGCACCCTGAGTACTGAGCACCCAGCACCCCGAGCACTAAGCACCCAGCACCCCGAGCACCGAGCACCCAGCACCCTGAGCAGTGAGCACCCAGCACCCTGAGCACTGAGCACCCAGCACCCTGAGTACTGAGCACTGAGCACCCAGCAACCTGAGCAATGAGCACCCAGCACCCTGGGTACTAAGCACCCAGCACCCTGAGTACTGAGCACCCAGCACCCTGAGTACTGAGCACCCAGCGTACTGAGCACCGAGCACCCCGAGCACTGAGCACCCAGCACCCTGAGTACTGAGCACCCAGCACCCTGAGTGCTGAGCACCGAGCACCCCGAGCACTGAGCACCCAGCACCCTGAGCACTGAGCACCGAGCACCCCGAACACTGTGCACCCAGCACCCTGAGAACTGAGCACCCAGAACCCTGAGTACTGAGCACCCAACATCCTGAGCACTGAGCACCCAGCACCCTGAGCACTGAGCACCCAGCACCCTGAGCACTGAGCACCCAGCACCCTGAGTACTGAACACCCAGCACCCTGAGCACTGAGCACTGAGCACCCAGCACCCTGAGCACTGAGCACTGAGCACCCAGCACCCTGAGCACTGAGCACCCAGCACCCTGAGCACTGAGCACCCAGCACACTGAGCACCCAGCACCCTGAGCACTGAGCACCCTGAGCACTGAGCACTGAGCACCCAGCACCCTGAGTACTGAGCATCCAACACTCTGAGCACTGAGCACAGAGCACGCTGAGTACTGAGCACTGAGCACCCAGCACCCCGAGCACTGAGCACCGAGCACCCCGAGCACTGAGCACCCAGCACACTGAGCACTGAGCACCCTGAGGACTGAGCAACCAGCACCCTGAGTACTGAGCACACAGCACCCTGAGTACTGAGCAACCAGCACCCTGAGCACTGAGCACCCAGCACCCCGAGCACTGAGCACCCAGCACCCTGAGTACTGAGCACCCTGAGTACTGAGCACCCAGCACCCTGAGCACTGAGCACCCAGCACCCTGAGTACTGAGCACCCTGAGTACTGAGCACCCAGCACCCTGAGTACTGAGCACCCTGAGTACTGAGCACCCAGCACCCTGAGCACTGAGCACCCAGCACACTGAGTACTGAGCACCCAGCACCCTGAGCACTGAGCACCCAGCACCCTGAGTACTGAGCACCGAGCACCCCGAGCACTGAGCATCCAGCACTCTGAGTACTGAGCACCCAGCACCCTGAGTAGTGAGCACCCAGCACCCCGAGTACTGAGCCCCCAGCACCGTGAGTACTGAGCACTGAGCATCCAGCACCCCGAGCACTGAGCACCCTGAGCTCTTAGCAACCTGAGTACTGAGCACCCAGCACCCTGAGTACTGAGCACGCAGCACCCTGAGCACTGAGCACCCAGCACCCCGAGCACTGAGCACCCAGCACCCTGAGCACTGAGCACCCAGCACCCAGAGCACTGAGCACCCAGCACCCTGAGCACTGAGCACCCAGCACCCCGAGTACTGAGCACCGAGCACCCCGAGAACTGAGCACCCAGCACCCCGAGCACTGAGCACTGAGCACCCTGAGCACTGAGCACCCAGCACCCCGAGTACTGAGCACTGAGCACCCTGAGTACTGAGCACCCAGCACCCCGAGTACTGAGCACTGAGCACCATGAGTCCTGAGCTCCCAGCACCCTGAGCACTGAGCACTGAGAACCCTGAGTACTGAGCACCGAGCACCCCGAGCACTGAGCACCCAGCACCCTGAGTACTGAGCACCGAGCTCCCCGAGCACTGATCACCCTGAATACTGAGCACCCAGCACCCTGAGTACTGAGCACCGAGCACCCCGAGCACTGAGCACCCAGCACCCTGAGTACTGAGCACCGAGCACCCCGAGCACTGAGCACCCAGCACCCCGAGCACTGAGCACCCAGCACCCTGAGTACCGAGCACCCAGCACCCCGAGAATGAGCACCCTGAGCACTGAGTACCCAGCACCATGAGTACTGAGCACCCAGCACCCTGAGTACTGAGCACCCAGCACCCTGAGCACTGAGCACCCAGCAACCTGAGTACTGAGCACAAAGCACACTGAGCACTGAGCACCCAGCACCCCGAGCACTGAGCACCCAGCACCGCGAGCACTGAGCACTGAGCACCCTGAGCACTGAGCACCCAGCACCCCGAGTACTGAGCACTGAGCACCCTGAGTACTGAGCACCCAGCACCCCGAGTACTGAGCACTGAGCACCCTGAGTAATGAGCACCCAGCACCCTGAGCACTGAGCACTGAGAACCCTGAGTACTGAGCACCGAGCACCCCGAGCACTGAGCACCCAGCACCCCGAGCACTGAGCACCCAGCACCCTGAGTACTGAGCACTGAGCACCCAGCACCCCGAGCACTGAGCACTCAGCACCCTGTGTACTGAGCACTGAGTACCCAGTACCCCGAGCACTGAGCACCCAGCACCCTGAGCACTGAGCACCCAGCACCCTGAGTACTGAGCACTGAGCACCATGAGTACTGAGCACTGAGCACCCTGAGCACTGAGCACCCAGCTCCCCGAGCACTGAGCACCCAGCACCCTGAGTACTGAGCACACAGCACCCTGAGTACTGAGCACTCAGCACCCTGAGTACTGAGCACCGAGCACCCCGAGCACTGAGCACCCAGCACCCTGAGCACTGAGCACCCTGAGGACTGAGCAACCAGCACCCTGAGTACTCAGCACCCAGCACCCTGAGTACTGAGCACCCAGCATCCTGAGTACTGAGCACCGATCACCCTGAGCACTGAGCACCCAGCACCCCGAGCACTGAGCACCCTGAGTACTGAGCACCCAGCACCCTGAGTACTGAGCACCGAGCTCCCCGAGCACTGAGCACCCTGAGTACTGAGCACACAACACCCCGATCACTGAGCACCCAGCACCCTGAGCACTGAGCACCCAGCACCCTGAGCACTGAGCACCCAGCACCCTGAGTACTGAGCACCCAGCACGCTGAGTACTGAGCACCCAGCACCCCGAGCACTGAGCACACAGCACCCTGAGTACTGAGCACTGAGCACCCAGCACCCCGAGCACTGAGCACCCAGCACCCTGTGTACTGAGCACCGAGCACCCCGAGCACTGAGCACCCAGGACCCCGAGCACTGAGCAAACTGAGCTCTTAGCACCCTGAGTACTGAGCACCCAGCACCCTGAGTACTGAGCACCCAGCACCCTGAGCACTGAGCACCCAGCACCCTGAGTACTGAGCACCCAGCACCCTTAGTACTGAGAACCGAGCACCCCGAGCACTGAGCACCAAGCACCCTGAGCACTGAGCACCCAGCACCCCGAGCATTGAGCACCCAGCACCCTGAGCACTGAGCACCCAGCACCCCGAGTACTGAGCACCGAGCACCCCGAGAACTGAGCACCCAGCACCCCAAGCACTGAGCACTGAGCACCCTGAGCACTGAGCACCCAGCACCCCGAGTACTGAGCACTGAGCACCCTGAGTACTGAGCACCCAGCACCCCGAGAACTGAGCACTGATCACCATGAGTACTGAGCATCCAGCACCCTGAGCACTGAGCACTGAGAACCCTGAGTACTGAGCACGGAGCACCCCGAGCACTGAACACCCAGCACCCTGAGTACTGAGCACCGAGCTCCCCGAGCACTGAGCACCCTGAGTACTGAGCACCCAGCACCCTGAGTACTGAGCACCGAGCACCCCGAGCACTGAGCACCCAGCACCCCGAGCACTGAGCACCCAGCACCCTGAGTACTGAGCACCCAGCACCCCGAGAATGAGCACCCTGAGCACTGAGTACCCAGCACCATGAGTACTGAGCACCCAGCACCCTGAGTATTGAGCACAAAGCACCCTGAGCACTGAGCACCCAGCAACCTGAGTACTGAGCACCCAGCACTCTGAGCACTGAGCACCCAGCACCCCGAGCACTGAGCACCCAGCACCCCGAGCACTGAGCACTGAGCACCCTGAGCACTGAGCACCCAGCACCCCGAGTACTGAGCACTGAGCACCCTGAGTACTGAGCACCCAGCACCCCGAGTACTGAGCATTGAGCACCCTGAGTACTGAGCACCCAGCACCCTGAGCACTGAGCACTGAGAACCCTGAGTACTGAGCACTGAGCACCCCGAGCACTGAGCACCCAGCACCCCGAGCACTGAGCACCCAGCACCCTGAGTACTGAGCACCCAGCACCCCAAACACTGAGCACCGAGCACCCTGAGAACTGAGCACCGAGCACCCTGAGTACTGAGCACCCAGCACCATGAGTACTGAGCAACGAGCACCCAGAGTACTGAGCAACCTGAGTACTGAGCACCCAGCACCCCGAGAATGAGCACCCAGCACCATGAGTACTGAGCACCGAGCACCCTGAGCACTGAGCACCCAGCACCCTGAGCACTGAGCACGGAGCACCCCGAGGACTGAGCACCCAGCACCTTGAGCACTGAGCACCCAGCACCTTGAGTACTGAGCACCGAGCACCCCGAGCCCTGAGCACCCAGCACCCTAAGTAATGAGCACCCAGCACCCTGAGCACTGAGCACCCAGCGCCCCGAGCACTGAGCACCCAGCACCCTGAGTACTGAGCACCCAGCACCCTGAGTACTGAGCACCCAGCACCCCGAGCACTGAGCACCCAGCACCCTGAGCACTGAGCACCCAGCATCCTGAGTACTGAGCCCCCAGCACCCCGAGCACTGAGCACCAAGCACCCTGAGTAATGAGCACCCAGCACCCTGAGTACTGAGCACTGAGCACCCTGAGTACTGAGCACCGAGCTCCCCGAGCACTGATCACCCTGAATACTGAGCACCCAGCACCCTGAGTACTGAGCACCGAGCACCCCGAGCACTGAGCACCCAGCACCCTGAGTACTGAGCACCGAGCACCCCGAGCACTGAGCACCCAGCACCCCGAGCACTGAGCACCCAGCACCCTGAGTACTGAGCACCCAGCACCCCGAGAATGAGCACCCTGAGCACTGAGTACCCAGCACCATGAGTACTGAGCACCCAGCACCCTGAGTACTGAGCACCCAGCACCCTGAGCACTGAGCACCCAGCAACCTGAGTACTGAGCACCCAGCACACTGAGCACTGAGCACCCAGCACCCCGAGCACTGAGCACCCAGCACCGCGAGCACTGAGCACTGAGCACCCTGAGCACTGAGCACCCAGCACCCCGAGTACTGAGCACTGAGCACCCTGAGTACTGAGCACCCAGCACCCCGAGTACTGAGCACTGTGCACCCTGAGTAATGAGCACCCAGCACCCTGAGCACTGAGCACTGAGAACCCTGAGTACTGAGCACCGAGCACCCCGAGCACTGAGCACCCAGCACCCCGAGCACTGAGCACCCAGCACCCTGAGTACTGAGCACTGAGCACCCAGCACCCCGAGCACTGAGCACTCAGCACCCTGTGTACTGAGCACTGAGTACCCAGTACCCCGAGCACTGAGCACCCAGCACCCTGAGCACTGAGCACCCAGCACCCTGAGTACTGAGCACTGAGCACCCTGAGTACTGAGCACTGAGCACCCTGAGCACTGATCACCCAGCTCCCCGAGCACTGAGCACCCAGCACCCTGAGTACTGAGCACACAGCACCCTGAGTACTGAGCACTCAGCACCCTGAGTACTGAGCACCGAGCACCCCGAGCACTGAGCACCCAGCACCCTGAGCACTGAGCACCCTGAGGACTGAGCAACCAGCACCCTGAGTACTCAGCACCCAGCACCCTGAGTACTGAGCACCCAGCATCCTGAGTACTGAGCACCGATCACCCTGAGCACTGAGCACCCAGCACCCCGAGCACTGAGCACCCTGAGTACTGAGCACCCAGCACCCTGAGTACTGAGCACCGAGCTCCCCGAGCACTGAGCACCCTGAGTACTGAGCACACAACACCCCGATCACTGAGCACCCAGCACCCTGAGCACTGAGCACCCAGCACCATGAGCACTGAGCACCCAGCACCCTGAGTACTGAGCACCCAGCACGCTGAGTACTGAGCACCCAGCACCCCGAGCACTGAGCACACAGCACCCTGAGTACTGAGCACTGAGCACCCAGCACCCCGAGCACTGAGCACCCAGCACCCTGTGTACTGAGCACCGAGCACCCCGAGCACTGAGCACCCAGGACCCCGAGCACTGAGCAAACTGAGCTCTTAGCACCCTGAGTACTGAGCACCCAGCACCCTGAGTACTGAGCACCCAGCACCCTGAGCACTGAGCACCCAGCACCCTGAGTACTGAGCACCCAGCACCCTTAGTACTGAGAACCGAGCACCCCGAGCACTGAGCACCAAGCACCCTGAGCACTGAGCACCCAGCACCCCGAGCATTGAGCACCCAGCACCCTGAGCACTGAGCACCCAGCACCCCGAGTACTGAGCACCAAGCACCCCGAGAACTGAGCACCCAGCACCCCAAGCACTGAGCACTGAGCACCCTGAGCACTGAGCACCCAGCACCCCGAGTACTGAGCACTGAGCACCCTGAGTACTGAGCACCCAGCACCCCGAGAACTGAGCACTGATCACCATGAGTACTGAGCATCCAGCACCCTGAGCACTGAGCACTGAGAACCCTGAGTACTGAGCACGGAGCACCCCGAGCACTGAACACCCAGCACCCTGAGTACTGAGCACCGAGCTCCCCGAGCACTGAGCACCCTGAGTACTGAGCACCCAGCACCCTGAGTACTGAGCACCGAGCACCCCGAGCACTGAGCACCCAGCACCCCGAGCACTGAGCACCCAGCACCCTGAGTACTGAGCACCCAGCACCACGAGAATGAGCACCCTGAGCACTGAGTACCCAGCACCATGAGTACTGAGCACCCAGCACCCTGAGTACTGAGCACAAAGCACCCTGAGCACTGAGCACCCAGCAACCTGAGTACTGAGCACCCAGCACTCTGAGCACTGAGCACCCAGCACCCCGAGCACTGAGCACCCAGCACCCCGAGCACTGAGCACTGAGCACCCTGAGCACTGAGCACCCAGCACCCCGAGTACTGAGCACTGAGCACCCTGAGTACTGAGCACCCAGCACCCCGAGTACTGAGCACTGAGCACCCTGAGTACTGAGCACCCAGCACCCTGAGCACTGAGCACTGAGAACCCTGAGTACTGAGCACTGAGCACCCCGAGCACTGAGCACCCAGCACCCCGAGCACTGAGCACCCAGCACCCTGAGTACTGAGCACCCAGCACCCCAAACACTGAGCACCGAGCACCCTGAGAACTGAGCACCGAGCACCCTGAGTACTGAGCACCCAGCACCATGAGTACTGAGCACCGAGCACCCAGAGTACTGAGCAACCTGAGTACTGAGCACCCAGCACCCCGAGAATGAGCATCCAGCACCATGAGTACTGAGCACCGAGCACCCTGAGCACTGAGCACCCAGCACCCTGAGCACTGAGCACGGAGCACCCCGAGGACTGAGCACCCAGCACCTTGAGCACTGAGCACCCAGCACCTTGAGTACTGAGCACCGAGCACCCCGAGCCCTGAGCACCCAGCACCCTAAGTAATGAGCACCCAGCACCCTGAGCACTGAGCACCCAGCGCCCCGAGCACTGAGCACCCAGCACCCTGAGTACTGAGCACCCAGCACCCTGAGTACTGAGCACCCAGCACCCCGAGCACTGAGCACCCAGCACCCTGAGCACTGAGCACCCAGCATCCTGAGTACTGAGCCCCCAGCACCCCGAGCACTGAGCACCAAGCACCCTGAGTAATGAGCACCCAGCACCCTGAGTACTGAGCACTGAGCACCCTGAGCACTGAGCACCCAGCACCCCGAGCACTGAGCACCCAGCACCCTGAGTACTGAGCACCCAGCACCCTGAGTACTGAGCACTCAGCACCCTGAGTACTGAGCACCGAGCACCCCGAGCACTGAGCACCCAGCACCCTGAGCACTGAGCACCCTGAGGACTGAGCAACCAGCACCCTGAGTACTGAGCACCCAGCACCCTGAGTACTGAGCACCCAGCATCCTGAGTACTGAGCACCGATCACCCTGAGCACTGAGCACCCAGCACCCCGAGCACTGAGCACCCAGCACCCTGAGTACTGAGCACCGTGAGTACTGAGCACCCAGCACCCCGAGCACTGAGCACCCAGCACCCTGAGTACTGAGCACCCTGAGTACTGAGCACCCAGCACCCTGAGTACTGAGCACACTGAGTACTGAGCACCCAGCACCCTGAGCACTGAGCACCCTGAGGACTGAGCAACCAGCACCCTGAGCACTGAGAACCCAGCACACTGAGTACTGACCACCCAGCACCCTGAGCACTGAGCACCCAGCACCCTGAGTACTGAGCACCGAGCACCCCGAGCACTGAGCACCCAGCACCCTGAGTACTGAGCACCCAGCACCCTGAGTAGTGAGCACCCAGCACCCCGACTACTGAGCACCCAGCACCGTGAGTACTGACCACCCAGCACCCTGAGTACTGAGCACCCAGCACCCCGAGCACGAAGCACCCAGCACCCCGAGCACCGAGCACCCAGCACCCTGAGCAGTGAGCACCCAGCACCCTGAGCACTGAGCACCCAGCACCTTGAGTACTGAGCACTGAGCACCCAGCACCCTGAGCACTGAGCACCCAGCACCCTTAATACTAAGCACTCAGCACCCTGAGTACTGAGCACCCAGCACCCTGAGTACTGAGCACACAGCATACTGAGCACCGAGCACCCCGAGCACTGAGCACCCAGCACCCTTAGTACTGAGCACCCAGCACCCCGAGCACTGAGCACCCAGCACCCTGAGTACTGAGCACCGAGCACCCTGAGTACTGAGCACCCAGTACCCTGAGTACTGAGCACCCAGCGTACTGAGCACCGAGCACCCAGCACCCTGAGTACTGAGCAGCCAGCACCCTGAGCACTGAGCACCCAGCACGCTGAGTACTGAGCACCCAGCACCCTGAGTACTGAGCACTGAGCACCCTGAGTACTGAGCACTGAGCACCATGAGCACTGAGCACCCAGCACCCCGAGCACTGAGCACCCAGCACCCTGAGTACTGAGCAACCAGCACCCTGAGTACTGAGCACTCAGCACCCTGAGTACTGAGCACCGAGCACCCCGAGCCCTGAGCACCAAGCACCCTGAGCACTGAGCACCCTGAGGACTGAGCAACCAGCACCCTGAGTACTGAGCACCCAGCACCCTGAGTACTGACCACCCAGCATCCTGAGTACTGAGCACCGATCACCCTGAGCACTGAGCACCCAGCACCCCGAGCACTGAGCACCCAGCACCCCGAGCACGGAGCATCCAGGACACCGAGCACTGAGTACTGAGCACCCAGCACCCTGAGTACTGAGGACCGAGCTCCGCGAGCACTGAGCACCCTGAGTACTGAGCACCCAGAACCCCGATCACTGAGCACCCAGCACCCTGAGCACTGAGCACCCAGCACCCTGAGCACTGAGCACCCAGCACCCTGAGTACTGAGCACCCAGCACGCTGAGTACTGAGCACCCAGCACCCCGAGCACTGAGCACCCAGCACCCTGAGTACTGAGCACTGAGCACCCAGCACCCCGAGCACTGAGCACCCAGCACCCTGTGTACTGAGAACCGAGCACCCCGAGCACTGAGCACCCAGCACACTGAGCGCTCAGCACCCGGCACCCCGAGCACTGAGCACCCAGCACCCTGAGCACTGAGCACCCAGCACCCTGAGCACTGACCACCCAGCACCCAGAGCACTGAGCACCCAGCACACTGAGCACTGAGCACCCAGCACCCTGAGTACTGAGCACCCAGCACCCTGAGTACTGAGCACCCAGCACCCCGAGGACTGAGCACCCAGCACCCTGTGCACTGAGCACTGAGCATCCAGCACCCCGAGCACTGAGCACCCTGAGCTCTTAGCACCCTGAGTACTGAGCACCCAGCACCCTGAGTACTTAGCACCCAGCACCCTGAGCACTGAGCACCCAGCACCCTGAGTACTGAGCACCAAGCACCCTGAGTACTGAGCACCGAGCACCCCGAGCACTGAGCACCCAGCACACTGAGCACTGAGCACCCAGCACCCCGAGCACTGAGCACCCAGCACCCTGAGCACTGAGCACCCAGCACCCCGAGTACTGAGCACCGAGCACCCCGAGAACTGAGCACCCAGCACCCCGAGCACTGAGCACTGAGCACCCTGAGCACTGAGCACCCAGCACCCCGAGTACTGATCACTGAGCACCCTGAGTACTGAGCAACCAGCACCCCGAGTACTGAGCACTGAGCACCATGAGTACTGAGCACCCAGCACCCTGAGCACTGAGCACTGAGAACCCTGAGTACTGAGCACCGAGCACCCCGAGCACTGAACACCCAGCACCCTGAGTACTGAGCACCGAGCTCCCCGAGCACTGAGCACCCTGAGCACTGAGCACCCAGCACCCTGAGTACTGAGCACCGAGCACCCCGAGCACTGAGCACCCAGCACCCCGAGCACTGAGCACCCAGCACCCTGAGTACTGAGCACCCAGCACCCCGAGAATGAGCACCCTGAGCACTGAGTACCCAGCACCATGAGTACTGAGCACCCAGCACCCTGAGTACTGAGCACCCAGCATCCTGAGTACTGAGCACCGATCACCCTGAGCACTGAGCACCCAGCACCCCGAGCACTGAGCACCCAGCAACCTGAGTACTGAGCACCGTGAGTACTGAGCACCCAGCACCCCGAGCACAGAGCACCCAGCACCCTGAGTACTGAGCACCCTGAGTACTGAGCACCCAGCACCCTGAGTACTGAGCACACTGAGTACTGAGCACCCAGCACCCTGAGCACTGAGCACCCTGAGGAATGAGCAACCAGCACCCTGAGCACTGAGCACCCAGCACACTGAGTACTGACCACCCAGCACCCTGAGCACTGAGCACCCAGCACCCTGAGTACTGAGCACCGAGCACCCCGAGCACTGAGCACCCAGCACCCTGAGTACTGAGCACCCAGCACCCTGAGTAGTGAGCACCCAGCACCCCGACTACTGAGCACCCAGCACCGTGAGTACTGACCACCCAGCACCCTGAGTACTGAGCACCCAGCACCCCGAGCACTAAGCACCCAGCACCCCGAGCACCGAGCACCCAGCATCCTGAGCAGTGAGCACCCAGCACCCTGAGCACTGAGCACCCAGCACCTTGAGTACTGAGCACTGAGCACCCAGCACCCTGAGCACTGAGCACCCAGCACCCTTAATACTAAGCACCCAGCACCCTTAGTACTGAGCACCCAGCACCCTGAGTACTGAGCACCCAGCATACTGAGCACCGAGCACCCCGAGCACTGAGCACCCAGTACCCTTAGTACTGAGCACCCAGCACCCTGAGCACTGAGCACCCAGCACCCTGAGTACTGAGCACCGAGCACCCTGAGTACTGAGCACCCAGCACCCTGAGTACTGAGCACCCAGCGTACTGAGCACCGAGCACCCAGCACCCTGAGTACTGAGCAGCCAGCACCCTGAGCACTGAGCACCCAGCACCCTGAGTACTGAGCACCCAGCACCCTGAGTACTGAGCACTGAGCACCCTGAGTACTGAGCACCCAGCGTACTGAGCACCGAGTACCCCGAGCACTGAGCACCCAGCACCCTGAGTACTGAGCACCCAGCACCCCGAGCACTGAGCACCGAGCACCCTGAGTACTGAGCACCCAGCACCCTGAGTACTGAGCACCCAGCGTACTGAGCACCGAGCACCCAGCACCCTGAGTACTGAGCACCCAGCACCCTGAGCACTGAGCACCCAGCACCCTGAGTACTGAGCACCCTGAGTACTGAGCACCCTGAGCACTGAGCACCCAGCACCCCGAGCACTGAGCAATCAGCACCCTGAGTACTGAGCACCCAGCACCCTGAGTACTGAGCACCCAGCATCCTGAGTACTGAGCACCGATCACCCTGAGCACTGAGCACCCAGCACCCCGAGCACTGAGCACCCTGAGTACTGAGCACCCAGCAGCCTGAGTACTGAGCACTAAGCACCCAGAGCACTGAGCACCCAGCACCCCGAGCACGGAGCACCCAGGACCCCGAGCACTGAGTACTGAGCACCCAGCACCCTGAGTACTGAGCACCGAGCTCCCCGAGCACTGAGCACCCTGAGTACTGAGCACCCAGAACCCCGATCACTGAGCACCCAGCACCCTGAGCACTGAGCACCCAGCACCCTGAACACTGAGCACCCAGCACCCTGAGTGCTGAGCACCCAGCACCCTGAGTACTGAGCACCCAGCACCCCGAGCACTGAGCACCCAGCACCCTGTGTACTGAGCACCGAGCACCCCGAACACTGAGCACCCAACACCCTGTGTACTGAGCACCGAGCACCCCGAGCACTGAGCACCCAGCACCCTGAGCACTCAGCACCCAGCACCCTGAGCACTGAGCACCCAGCTCCCTGAGCACTGAGGACCCAGCACCCTGAGCACTGAGCACCCAGCACCCAGAGCACTGAGCACCCAGCACCCTGAGCACTGAGCACCCAGCACCCTGAGTACTGAGCACCCAGCACCCTGAGTACTGAGCACCCAGCACCCCGAGGACTGAGCACCCAGCACCCTGTGCACTGAGCACTGAGCATCCAGCACCCCGAGCACTGAGCACCCTGAGCTCTTAGCACCCTGAGTACTGAGCACCAAGCACCCTGAGTACTGAGCACGCAGCACCCTGAGCACTGAGCACCCAGCACCCCGAGAACTGAGCACCCAGCACCCTGAGCACTGAGCACCCAGCACCCAGAGCACTGAGCACCCAGCACCCTGAGCACTGAGCACCCAGCACCCCGAGTACTGAGCACCGAGCACCCCGAGAACTGAGCACCCAGCACCCCGAGCACTGAGCAAAGAGCACCCTGAGCACTGAGCACCCAGCACCCCGAGTACTGAGCACTGAGCACCCTGAGTACTGAGCACCCAGCACCCCGAGTACTGAGCACTGAGCACCATGAGTCCTGAGCTCCCAGCACCCTGAGCACTGAGCACTGAGAACCCTGAGTACTGAGCACCGAGCACCCCGAGCACTGAGCACCCAGCACCCTGAGTACTGAGCACCGAGCTCACCGAGCACTGATCACCCTGAATACTGAGCACCCAGCACCCTGAGTACTGAGCACCGAGCACCCCGAGCACTGAGCACCCAGCACCCTGAGTACTGAGCACCGAGCACCCCGAGCACTGAGCACCCAGCACCCCGAGCACTGAGCACCCAGCACCCTGAGTACTGAGCACCCAGCACCCCGAGAATGAGCACCCTGAGCACTGAGTACCCAGCACCATGAGTACTGAGCACCCAGCACCCTGAGTACTGAGCACCCAGCACCCTGAGCACTGAGCACCCAGCAACCTGAGTACTGAGCACCCAGCACACTGAGCACTGAGCACCCAGCACCCCGAGCACTGAGCACCCAGCACCGCGAGCACTGAGCACTGAGCACCCTGAGCACTGAGCACCCAGCACCCCGAGTACTGAGCACTGAGCACCCTGAGTACTGAGCACCCAGCACCCCGAGTACTGAGCACTGAGCACCCTGAGTAATGAGCACCCAGCACCCTGAGCACTGAGCACTGAGAACCCTGAGTACTGAGCACCGAGCACCCCGAGCACTGAGCACCCAGCACCCCGAGCACTGAGCACCCAGCACTCTGAGTACTGAGCACTGAGCACCCAGCACCCCGAGCACTGAGCACTCAGCACCCTGTGTACTGAGCACTGAGTACCCAGTACCCCGAGCACTGAGCACCCAGCACCCTGAGCACTGAGCACCCAGCACCCTGAGTACTGAGCACTGAGCACCCTGAGTACTGAGCACTGAGCACCATGAGCACTGAGCACCCAGCTCCCCGAGCACTGAGCACCCAGCACCCTGAGTACTGAGCACACAGCACCCTGAGTACTGAGCCCTCAGCACCCTGAGTACTGAGCACCGAGCACCCCGAGCACTGAGCACCCAGCACCCTGAGCACTGAGCACCCTGAGGACTGAGCAACCAGCACCCTGAGTACTCAGCACCCAGCACCCTGAGTACTGAGCACCCAGCATCCTGAGTACTGAGCACCGATCACCCTGAGCACTGAGCACCCAGCACCCCGAGCACTGAGCACCCTGAGTACTGAGCACCCAGCACCCTGAGTACTGAGCACCGAGCTCCCCGAGCACTGAGCACCCAGCACCCTGAGCACTGAGCACCCAGCACCCTGAGCACTGAGCACCCAGCAACCTGAGTACTGAGCACCCAGCACGCTGAGTACTGAGCACCCAGCACCTCGAGCACTGAGCACACAGCACCCTGAGTACTGAGCACTGAGCACCCAGCACCCCGAGCACTGAGCACCCAGCACCCTGTGTACTGAGCACCGAGCACCCCGAGCACTGAGCACCCAGGACCCCGAGCACTGAGCAAACTGAGCTCTTAGCACACTGAGTACTGAGCACCCAGCACCCTGAGTACTGAGCACCCAGCACCCTGAGCACTGAGCACCCAGCACCCTGAGTACTGAACACCCAGCACCCTTAGTACTGAGAACCGAGCACCCCGAGCACTGAGCACCAAGCACCCTGAGCACTGAGCACCCAGCACCCCGAGCATTGAGCACCCAGCACCCTGAGCACTGAGCACCCAGCACCCCGAGTACTGAGCACCGAGCACCCCGAGAACTGAGCACCCAGCACCCCAAGCACTCAGCACTGAGCACCCTGAGCACTGAGCACCCAGCACCCCGAGTACTGAGCACTGAGCACCCTGAGTACTGAGCACCCAGCATACTGAGCACCGAGCACCCCGAGCACTGAGCACCCAGTACCCTTAGTACTGAGCACCCAGCACCCTGAGCACTGAGCACCCAGCACCCTGAGTACTGAGCACCGAGCACCCTGAGTACTGAGCACCCAGCACCCTGAGTACTGAGCACCCAGCGTACTGAGCACCGAGCACCCAGCACCCTGAGTACTGAGCAGCCAGCACCCTGAGCACTGAGCACCCAGCACCCTGAGTACTGAGCACCCAGCACCCTGAGTACTGAGCACTGAGCACCCTGAGTACTGAGCACCCAGCGTACTGAGCACCGAGTACCCCGAGCACTGAGCACCCAGCACCCTGAGTACTGAGCACCCAGCACCCCGAGCACTGAGCACCGAGCACCCTGAGTACTGAGCACCCAGCACCCTGAGTACTGAGCACCCAGCGTACTGAGCACCGAGCACCCAGCACCCTGAGTACTGAGCACCCAGCACCCTGAGCACTGAGCACCCAGCACCCTGAGTACTGAGCACCCTGAGTACTGAGCACCCTGAGCACTGAGCACCCAGCACCCCGAGCACTGAGCAATCAGCACCCTGAGTACTGAGCACCCAGCACCCTGAGTACTGAGCACCCAGCATCCTGAGTACTGAGCACCGATCACCCTGAGCACTGAGCACCCAGCACCCCGAGCACTGAGCACCCTGAGTACTGAGCACCCAGCAGCCTGAGTACTGAGCACTAAGCACCCAGAGCACTGAGCACCCAGCACCCCGAGCACGGAGCACCCAGGACCCCGAGCACTGAGTACTGAGCACCCAGCACCCTGAGTACTGAGCACCGAGCTCCCCGAGCACTGAGCACCCTGAGTACTGAGCACCCAGAACCCCGATCACTGAGCACCCAGCACCCTGAGCACTGAGCACCCAGCACCCTGAACACTGAGCACCCAGCACCCTGAGTGCTGAGCACCCAGCACCCTGAGTACTGAGCACCCAGCACCCCGAGCACTGAGCACCCAGCACCCTGTGTACTGAGCACCGAGCACCCTGAACACTGAGCACCCAACACCCTGTGTACTGAGCACCGAGCACCCCGAGCACTGAGCACCCAGCACCCTGAGCACTCAGCACCCAGCACCCTGAGCACTGAGCACCCAGCTCCCTGAGCACTGAGGACCCAGCACCCTGAGCACTGAGCACCCAGCACCCAGAGCACTGAGCACCCAGCACCCTGAGCACTGAGCACCCAGGACCCTGAGTACTGAGCACCCAGCACCCTGAGTACTGAGCACCCAGCACCCCGAGGACTGAGCACCCAGCACCCTGTGCACTGTGCACTGAGCATCCAGCACCCCGAGCACTGAGCACCCTGAGCTCTTAGCACCCTGAGTACTGAGCACCAAGCACCCTGAGTACTGAGCACGCAGCACCCTGAGCACTGAGCACCCAGCACCCCGAGAACTGAGCACCCAGCACCCTGAGCACTGAGCACCCAGCACCCAGAGCACTGAGCACCCAGCACCCTGAGCACTGAGCACCCAGCACCCCGAGTACTGAGCACCGAGCACCCCGAGAACTGAGCACCCAGCACCCCGAGCACTGAGCAAAGAGCACCCTGAGCACTGAGCACCCAGCACCCCGAGTACTGAGCACTGAGCACCCTGAGTACTGAGCACCCAGCACCCCGAGTACTGAGCACTGAGCACCATGAGTCCTGAGCTCCCAGCACCCTGAGCACTGAGCACTGAGAACCCTGAGTACTGAGCACCGAGCACCCCGAGCACTGAGCACCCAGCACCCTGAGTACTGAGCACCGAGCTCACCGAGCACTGATCACCCTGAATACTGAGCACCCAGCACCCTGAGTACTGAGCACCGAGCACCCCGAGCACTTAGCACCCAGCACCCTGAGTACTGAGCACCGAGCACCCCGAGCACTGAGCACCCAGCACCCCGAGCACTGAGCACCCAGCACCCTGAGTACTGAGCACCCAGCACCCCGAGAATGAGCACCCTGAGCACTGAGTACCCAGCACCATGAGTACTGAGCACCCAGCACCCTGAGTACTGAGCACCCAGCACCCTGAGCACTGAGCACCCAGCAACCTGAGTACTGAGCACCCAGCACACTGAGCACTGAGCACCCAGCACCCCGAGCACTGAGCACCCAGCACCGCGAGCACTGAGCACTGAGCACCCTGAGCACTGAGCACCCAGCACCCCGAGTACTGAGCACTGAGCACCCTGAGTACTGAGCACCCAGCACCCCGAGTACTGAGCACTGAGCACCCTGAGTAATGAGCACCCAGCACCCTGAGCACTGAGCACTGAGAACCCTGAGTACTGAGCACCGAGCACCCCGAGCACTGAGCACCCAGCACCCCGAGCACTGAGCACCCAGCACTCTGAGTACTGAGCACTGAGCACCCAGCACCCCGAGCACTGAGCACTCAGCACCCTGTGTACTGAGCACTGAGTACCCAGTACCCCGAGCACTGAGCACCCAGCACCCTGAGCACTGAGCACCCAGCACCCTGAGTACTGAGCACTGAGCACCCTGAGTACTGAGCACTGAGCACCATGAGCACTGAGCACCCAGCTCCCCGAGCACTGAGCACCCAGCACCCTGAGTACTGAGCACACAGCACCCTGAGTACTGAGCCCTCAGCACCCTGAGTACTGAGCACCGAGCACCCCGAGCACTGAGCACCCAGCACCCTGAGCACTGAGCACCCTGAGGACTGAGCAACCAGCACCCTGAGTACTCAGCACCCAGCACCCTGAGTACTGAGCACCCAGCATCCTGAGTACTGAGCACCGATCACCCTGAGCACTGAGCACCCAGCACCCCGAGCACTGAGCACCGAGCTCCCCGAGCACTGAGCACCCTGAGTACTGAGCACACAACACCCCGATCACTGAGCACCCAGCACCCTGAGCACTGAGCACCCAGCACCCTGAGCACTGAGCACCCAGCAACCTGAGTACTGAGCACCCAGCACGCTGAGTACTGAGCACCCAGCACCTCGAGCACTGAGCACACAGCACCCTGAGTACTGAGCACTGAGCACCCAGCACCCCGAGCACTGAGCACCCAGCACCCTGTGTACTGAGCACCGAGCACCCCGAGCACTGAGCACCCAGGACCCCGAGCACTGAGCAAACTGAGCTCTTAGCACCCTGAGTACTGAGCACCCAGCACCCTGAGTACTGAGCACCCAGCACCCTGAGCACTGAGCACCCAGCACCCTGAGTACTGAACACCCAGCACCCTTAGTACTGAGAACCGAGCACCCCGTGCACTGAGCACCAAGCACCCTGAGCACTGAGCACCCAGCACCCCGAGCATTGAGCACCCAGCACCCTGAGCACTGAGCACCCAGCACCCCGAGTACTGAGCACCGAGCACCCCGAGAACTGAGCACCCAGCACCCCAAGCACTCAGCACTGAGCACCCTGAGCACTGAGCACCCAGCACCCCGAGTACTGAGCACTGAGCACCCTGAGTACTGAGCACCCAGCACCCCGAGAACTGAGCACTGATCACCATGAGTACTGAGCATCCAGCACCCTGAGCACTGAGCACTGAGAACCCTGAGTACTGAGCACCGAGCACCCCGAGCACTGAACACCCAGCACCCTGAGTACTGAGCACCGAGCTCCCCGAGCACTGAGCACCCTGAGTACTGAGCACCCAGCACCCTGAGTACTGAGCACCAAGCACCGCGAGCACTGAGCACCCAGCACCCCGAGCACTGAGCACCCAGCACCCTGAGTACTGAGCACCCAGCACCCCGAGAATGAGCACCCTGAGCACTGAGTACCCAGCACCATGAGTACTGAGCACCCAGCACCCTGAGTACTGAGCACAAAGCACCCTGAGCACTGAGCACCCAGCAACCTGAGTACTGAGCACCCAGCACTCTGAGCACTGAGCACCCAGCACCCCGAGCACTGAGCACCCAGCACCCCGAGCACTGAGCACTGAGCACCCTGAGCACTGAGCACCCAGCACCCCGAGTACTGAGCACTGAGCACCCTGAGTACTGAGCACCCAGCACCCCGAGTACTGAGCACTGAGCACCCTGAGTACTGAGCACCCAGCACCCTGAGCACTGAGCACTGAGAACCCTGAGTACTGAGCACTGAGCACCCCGAGCACTGAGCACCCAGCACCCCGAGCACTGAGCACCCAGCACCCTGAGTACTGAGCACCCAGCACCCCAAACACTGAGCACCGAGCACCCTGAGAACTGAGCACCGAGCACCCTGAGTACTGAGCACCCAGCACCATGAGTACTGAGCACCGAGCACCCCGAGAATGAGCACCCAGCACCATGAGTACTGAGCACCGAGCAACCTGAGCACTGAGCACCCAGCACCCCGAGAATGAGCACCCAGCACCATGAGTACTGAGCACCGAGCAACCTGAGCACTGAGCACCCAGCACCCTGAGCACTGAGCACGGAGCACGGCGAGGACTGAGCACCCAGCACCTTGAGCACTGAGCACCCAGCACCTTGAGTACTGAGCACCGAGCACCCCGAGCCCTGAGCACCCAGCACCCTAAGTAATGAGCACCCAGCACCCTGAGCACTGAGCACCCAGCGCCCCGAGCACTGAGCACCCAGCACCCTGAGTACTGAGCACCCAGCACCCTGAGTACTGAGCACCCAGCACCCCGAGCACTGAGCACCCAGCACCCTGAGCACTGAGCACCCAGCATCCTGAGTACTGAGCACTGAGCACCCTGAGCACTGAGCACCCAGCACCCCGAGCACTGAGCACCCAGCACCCTGAGTACTGAGCACCCAGCAACCTGAGTACTGAGCACTCAGCACCCTGAGTACTGAGCACCGAGCACCCCGAGCACTGAGCACCCAGCACCCTGAGCACTGAGCACCCTGAGGACTGAGCAACCAGCACCCTGAGTACTGAGCACCCAGCACCCTGAGTACTGAGCACCCAGCATCCTGAGTACTGAGCACCGATCACCCTGAGCACTGAGCACCCAGCACCCCGAGCACTGAGCACCCAGCACCCTGAGTACTGAGCACCGTGAGTACTGAGCACCCAGCACCCCGAGCACTGAGCACCCAGCACCCTGAGTACTGAGCACCCTGAGTACTGAGCACCCAGCACCCTGAGTACTGAGCACACTGAGTACTGAGCACCCAGCACCCTGAGCACTGAGCACCCTGAGGACTGAGCAACCAGCACCCTGAGCACTGAGCACCCAGCACACTGAGTACTGACCACCCAGCACCCTGAGCACTGAGCACCCAGCAACCTGAGTACTGAGCACCGAGCACCCCGAGCACTGAGCACCCAGCACCCTGAGTACTGAGCACCCAGCACCCTGAGTAGTGAGCACCCAGCACCCCGAGCACGAAGCACCCAGCACCCCGAGCACCGAGCACCCAGCACCCTGAGCAGTGAGCACCCAGCACCCTGAGCACTGAGCACCCAGCACCTTGAGTACTGAGCACTGAGCACCAAGCACCCTGAGCACTGAGCACCCAGCACCCTTAATACTAAGCACCCAGCACCCTGAGTACTGAGCACCCAGCACCCTGAGTACTGAGCACCCAGCATACTGAGCACCGAGCACCCCGAGCACTGAGCACCCAGCACCCTTAGTACTGAGCACCCAGCACCCCGAGCACTGAGCACCCAGCACCCTGAGTACTGAGCACCGAGCACCCTGAGTACTGAGCACCCAGTACCCTGAGTACTGAGCACCCAGCGTACTGAGCACCTAGCACCCAGCACCCTGAGTACTGAGCAGCCAGCACCCTGAGCACTGAGCACCCAGCACGCTGAGTACTGAGCACCCAGCACCCTGAGTACTGTGCACTGAGCACCCTGAGTACTGAGCACTGAGCACCATGAGCAGTGAGCACCCAGCACCCCGAGCACTGAGCACCCAGCACCCTGAGTACTGAGCAACCTGCACCCTGAGTACTGAGCACTCAGCACCCTGAGTACTGAGCACCGAGCTCCCCGAGCCCTGAGCACCCAGCACCCTGAGCACTGAGCACCCTGAGGACTGAGCAACCAGCACCCTGAGTACTGAGCACCCAGCACCCTGAGTACTGAGCACCCAGCATCCTGAGTACTGAGCACCGATCACCCTGAGCACTGAGCACCCAGCACCCCGAGCACTGAGCACCCTGAGTACTGAGCACCCAGCACCCTGAGTACTGAGCACTAAGCACCCAGAGCACTGAGCACCCAGCACCCCGAGCACGGAGCATCCAGGACCCCGAGCACTGAGTACTGAGCACCCAGCACCCTGAGTACTGAGCACCGAGCTCCGCGAGCACTGAGCACCCTGAGTACTGAGCACCCAGAACCCCGATCACTGAGCACCCAGCACCCTGAGCACTGAGCACCCAGCACCCTGAGCACTGAGCACCCAGCACCCTGAGTACTGAGCACCCAGCACGCTGAGTACTGAGCACCCAGCACCCCGAGCACTGAGAACCCAGCACCCTGAGTACTGAGCACTGAGCACCCAGCACCCTGTGTACTGAGAACCGAGCACCCCGAGCACTGAGCACCCAGCACACTGAGCGCTCAGCACCCGGCACCCCGAGCACTGAGCACCCAGCACCCTGAGCACTGAGCACCCAGCACCCTGAGCACTGACCACCCAGCACCCAGAGCACTGAGCACCCAGCACACTGAGCACTGAGCACCCAGCACCCTGAGTACTTAGCACCCAGCACCCTGAGTACTGAGCACCCAGCACCCCGAGGACTGAGCACCCAGCACCCTGTGCACTGAGCACTGAGCATCCAGCACCCCGAGCACTGAGCACCCTGAGCTCTTAGCACCCTGAGTACTGAGCACCCAGCACCCTGAGTACTTAGCACCCAGCACCCTGAGCACTGAGCACCCAGCACCCTGAGTACTGAGCACCAAGCACCCTGAGTACTGAGCACCGAGCACCCCGAGCACTGAGCACCCAGCACACTGAGCACTGAGCACCCAGCACCCCGAGCACTGAGCACCCAGCACCCTGAGCACTGAGCACCCAGCACCCCGAGTACTGAGCACCGAGCACCCCGAGAACTGAGCACCCAGCACCCCGAGCACTGAGCACTGAGCACCCTGAGCACTGAGCACCCAGCACCCCGAGTACTGATCACTGAGCACCCTGAGTACTGAGCAACCAGCACCCCGAGTACTGAGCACTGAGCACCATGAGTACTGAGCACCCAGCACCCTGAGCACTGAGCACTGAGAACCCTGAGTACTGAGCACCGAGCACCCCGAGCACTGAACACCCAGCACCCTGAGTACTGAGCACCGATCTCCCCGAGCACTGAGCACCCTGAGCACTGAGCACCCAGCACCCTGAGTACTGAGCACCGAGCACCCCGAGCACTGAGCACCCAGCACCCCGAGCACTGAGCACCCAGCACCCTGAGTACTGAGCACCCAGCACCCCGAGAATGAGCACCCTGAGCACTGAGTACCCAGCACCATGAGTACTGAGCACCCAGCACCCTGAGTACTGAGCACCCAGCATCCTGAGTACTGAGCACCGATCACCCTGAGCACTGAGCACCCAGCACTCCGAGCACTGAGCACCCAGCACCCTGAGTACTGAGCACCGTGAGTACTGAGCACCCAGCACCCCGAGCACTGAGCACCCAGCACCCTGAGTACTGAGCACCCTGAGTACTGAGCACCCAGCACCCTGAGTACTGAGCACACTGAGTACTGAGCACCCAGCACCCTGAGCACTGAGCACCCTGAGGACTGAGCAACCAGCACCCTGAGCACTGAGCACCCAGCACACTGAGTACTGACCACCCAGCACCCTGAGCACTGAGCACCCAGCACCCTGAGTACTGAGCACCGAGCACCCCGAGCACTGAGCACCCAGCACCCTGAGTACTGAGCACCCAGCACCCTGAGTAGTGAGCACCCAGCACCCCGACTACTGAGCACCCAGCACCGTGAGTACTGACCACCCAGCACCCTGAGTACTGAGCACCCAGCACCCCGAGCACTAAGCACCAAGCACCCCGAGCACCGAGCACCCAGCATCCTGAGCAGTGAGCACCCAGCACCCTGAGCACTGAGCACCCAGCACCTTGAGTACTGAGCACTGAGCAACCAGCACCCTGAGCACTGAGCACCCAGCACCCTTAATACTAAGCACCCAGCACCCTTAGTACTGAGCACCCAGCACCCTGAGTACTGAGCACCCAGCATACTGAGCACCGAGCACCCCGAGCACTGAGCACCCAGCACCCTTAGTACTGAGCACCCAGCACCCCGAGCACTGAGCACCCAGCACCCTGAGTACTGAGCACCGAGCACCCTGAGTACTGAGCACCCAGCACCCTGAGTACTGAGCACCCAGCGTACTGAGCACCGAGCACCCAGCACCCTGAGTACTGAGCAGCCAGCACCCTGAGCACTGAGCACCCAGCACCCTGAGTACTGAGCACCCAGCACCCTGAGTACTGAGCACTGAGCACCCTGAGTACTGAGCACTGAGCACCATGAGCACTGAGCACCCAGCACCCCGAGCACTGAGCACCCAGCACCCTGAGTACTGAGCAACCAGCACCCTGAGTACTGAGCACTCACCACCCTGAGTACTGAGCACCGAGCACCCCGAGCACTGAGCACCCAGCACCCTGAGCACTGAGCACCCTGAGGACTGAGCAACCAGCACCCTGAGTACTGAGCACACTGAGTACTGAGCACCCAGCACCCTGAGCACTGAGCACCCTGAGGACTGAGCAACCAGCACCCTGAGCACTGAGCACCCAGCACACTGAGTACTGACCACCCAGCACCCTGAGCACTGAGCACCGTGAGTACTGAGCACCCAGCACCCCGAGCACTGAGCACCCAGCACCCTGTGTACTGAGCACCCTGAGTACTGAGCACCCAGCACCCTGAGTACTGAGCACACTGAGTACTGAGCACCCAGCACCCTGAGCACTGAGCACCCTGAGGACTGAGCAACCAGCACCCTGAGCACTGAGCACCCAGCACACTGAGTACTGACCACCCAGCACCCTGAGCACTGAGCACCCAACACCCTGAGTACTGAGCACCGAGCACCCCGAGCACTGAGCACCCAGCACCCTGAGTACTGAGCACCCAGCACCCTGAGTAGTGAGCACCCAGCACCCCGACTACTGAGCACCCAGCACCGTGAGTACTGACCACCCAGCACCCTGAGTACTGAGCACCCAGCACCCCGAGCACGAAGCACCCAGCACCCCGAGCACCGAGCACCCAGCACCCTGAGCAGTGAGCACCCAGCACCCTGAGCACTGAGCACCCAGCACCTTGAGTACTGAGCACTGAGCACCCAGCACCCTGAGCACTGAGCACCCAGCACCCTTAATACTCAGCACCCAGCACCCTGAGTACTGAGCACCCAGCACCCTGAGTACTGAGCACCCAGCATACTGAGCACCGAGCACCCCGAGCACTGAGCACCCAGCACCCTTAGTACTGAGCACCCAGCACCCCGAGCACTGAGCACCCAGCACCCTGAGTACTGAGCACCGAGCACCCTGAGTACTGAGCACCCAGTACCCTGAGTACTGAGCACCCAGCGTACTGAGCACCGAGCACCCAGCACCCTGAGTACTGAGCAGCCAGCACCCTGAGCACTGAGCACCCAGCACCCTGAGTACTGAGCACCCAGCACCCTGAGTACTGAGCACTGAGCACCCTGAGTACTGAGCACTGAGCACCATGAGCACTGAGCACCCAGCACCCCGAGCACTGAGCACCAAGCACCCTGAGTACTGAGCAACCAGCACCCTGAGTACTGAGCACTCAGCACCCTGAGTACTGAGCACCGAGCACCCCGAGCCCTGAGCACCCAGCACCCTGAGCACTGAGCACCCTGAGGACTGAGCAACCAGCACCCTGAGTACTGAGCACCCAGCACCCTGAGTACTGAGCACCCAGCATCCTGAGTACTGAGCACCGATCACCCTGAGCACTGAGCACCCAGCACCCCGAGCACTGAGCACCCTGAGTACTGAGCACCCAGCACCCTGAGTACTGAGCACTAAGCACGCAGAGCACTGAGCACCCAGCACCCCGAGCACGGAGCATCCAGGACCCCGAGCACTGAGTACTGAGCACCCAGCACCCTGAGTACTGAGCACCGAGCTCCGCGAGCACGGAGCACCCTGAGTACTGAGCACCCAGAACCCCGATCACTGAGCACCCAGCACCCTGAGCACTGAGCACCCAGCACCCTGAGCACTGAGCACCCAGCACCCTGAGTACTGAGCACCCAGCACGCTGAGTACTGAGCACCCAGCACCCCGAGCACTGAGCACCCAGCACCCTGAGTACTGAGCACTGAGCACCCAGCATCCCGAGCACTGAGCACCCAGCACCCTGTGTACTGAGAACCGAGCACCCCGAGCACTGTGCACCCAGCACACTGAGCGCTCAGCACCCGGCACCCCGAGCACTGAGCACCCAGCACCCTGAGCACTGAGCACCCAGCACCCTGAGCACTGAGCACCCAGCACCCAGAGCACTGTGCACCCAGCACACTGAGCACTGAGCACCCAGCACCCTGAGTACTGAGCACCCAGCACCCTGAGTACTGAGCACCCAGCACCCCGAGGACTGAGCACCCAGCACCGTGTGCACTGAGCACTGAGCATCCAGCACCCCGAGCACTGAGCACCCTGAGCTCTTAGCACCCTGAGTACTGAGCACCCAGCACCCTGAGTACTTAGCACCCAGCACCCTGAGCACTGAGCACCCAGCACCCTGAGTACTGAGCACCAAGCACCCTGAGTACTGAGCACCGAGCACCCCGAGCACTGAGCACCCAGCACACTGAGCACTGAGCACCCAGCACCCCGAGCACTGAGCACCCAGCACCCTGAGCACTGAGCACCCAGCACCCCGAGTACTGAGCACCGAGCACCCCGAGAACTGAGCACCCAGCACCCCGAGCACTGAGCACTGAGCACCCTGAGCACTGAGCACCCAGCACCCCGAGTACTGTGCACTGAGCACCCTGAGTACTGAGCAACCAGCACCCCGAGTACTGAGCACTGAGCACCATGAGTACTGAGCACCCAGCACCCTGAGCACTGAGCACCGAGCTCCCCGAGCACTGAGCACCCTGAGCACTGAGCACCCAGCACCCTGAGTACTGAGCACCGAGCACCCCGAGCACTGAGCACCCAGCACCCCGAGCACTGAGCACCCAGCACCCTGAGTACTGAGCACCCAGCACCCCGAGAATGAGCACCCTGAGCACTGAGTACCCAGCACCATGAGTACTGAGCACCCAGCACCCTGAGTACTGAGCACCCAGCATCCTGAGTACTGAGCACCGATCACCCTGAGCACTGAGCACCCAGCACCCCGAGCACTGAGCACCCAGCACCCTGAGTACTGAGCACCGTGAGTACTGAGCACCCAGCACCCCGAGCACTGAGCACCCAGCACCCTGAGTACTGAGCACCCTGAGTACTGAGCACCCAGCACCCTGAGTACTGAGCACACTGAGTACTGAGCACCCAGCACCCTGAGCACTGAGAACCCTGAGGACTGAGCAACCAGCACCCTGAGCACTGAGCACCCAGCACACTGAGTACTGACCACCCAGCACCCTGAGCACTTAACACCCAGCACCCTGAGTACTGAGCACCGAGCACCCCGAGCACTGAGCACCCAGCACCCTGAGTACTGAGCACCCAGCACCCTGAGTAGTGAGCACCCAGCACCCCGACTACTGAGCACCCAGCACCGTGAATACTGACCACCCAGCACCCTGAGTACTGAGCACCCAGCACCCCGAGCACTAAGCACCAAGCACCCCGAGCACCGAGCACCCAGCATCCTGAGCAGTGAGCACCCAGCACCCTGAGCACTGAGCACCCAGCACCTTGAGTACTGAGCACTGAGCAACCAGCACCCTGAGCACTGAGCACCCAGCACCCTTAATACTAAGCACCCAGCACCCTTAGTACTGAGCACCCAGCACCCTGAGTACTGAGCACCCAGCATACTGAGCACCGAGCACCCCGAGCACTGAGCACCGAGCACCCCGAGCACTGAGCACCCAGCACCCTTAGTACTGAGCACCCAGCACCCCGAGCACTGAGCACCCAGCACCCTGAGTACTGAGCACCGAGCACCCTGAGTACTGAGCACCCAGCACCCTGAGTACTGAGCACCAAGCGTACTGAGCACCGAGCACCCAGCACCCTGAGTACTGAGCAGCCAGCACCCTGAGCACTGAGCACCCAGCACCCTGAGTACTGAGCACCGAGCTCCACGAGCACGGAGCACCCTGAGTACTGAGCACCCAGAACCCCGATCACTGAGCACCCAGCACCCTGAGCACTGAGCACCCAGCACCCTGAGCACTGAGCACCCAGCACCCTGAGTACTGAGCACCCAGCACGCTGAGTACTGAGCACCCAGCACCCCGAGCACTGAGCACCCAGCACCCTGAGTACTGAGCACTGAGCACCCAGCATCCCGAGCACTGAGCACCCAGCACCCTGTGTACTGAGAACCGAGCACCCCGAGCACTGTGCACCCAGCACACTGAGCGCTCAGCACCCGGCACCCCGAGCACTGAGCACCCAGCACCCTGAGCACTGAGCACCCAGCACCCTGAGCACTGAGCACCCAGCACCCAGAGCACTGTGCACCCAGCACACTGAGCACTGAGCACCCAGCACCCTGAGTACTGAGCACCCAGCACCCTGAGTACTGAGCACCCAGCACCCTGAGTAATGAGTACCCAGCACCCCGAGCACTGAGCACACAGCACCCTGAGTACTGAGCACCGAGCACCCTGAGTACTGAGCAGCCAGCACCCTGAGTACTGAGCACCGAGCTCCGCAAGCACGGAGCACCCTGAGTACTGAGCACCCAGAACCCCGATCACTGAGCACCCAGCACCCTGAGCACTGAGCACCCAGCACCCTGAGCACTGAGCACCCAGCACCCTGAGTACTGAGCACCCAGCACGCTGAGTACTGAGCACCCAGCACCCCGAGCACTGAGCACCCAGCACCCTGAGTACTGAGCACTGAGCACCCAGCATCCCGAGCACTGAGCACCCAGCACCCTGTGTACTGAGAACCGAGCACCCCGAGCACTGTGCACCCAGCACACTGAGCGCTCAGCACCCGGCACCCCGAGCACTGAGCACCCAGCACCCTGAGCACTGAGCACCCAGCACCCTGAGCACTGAGCACCCAGCACCCAGAGCACTGTGCACCCAGCACACTGAGCACTGAGCACCCAGCACCCTGAGTACTGAGCACCCAGCACCCTGAGTACTGAGCACCCAGCACCCCGAGGACTGAGCACCCAGCACCGTGTGCACTGAGCACTGAGCATCCAGCACCCCGAGCACTGAGCACCCTGAGCTCTTAGCACCCTGAGTACTGAGCACCCAGCACCCTGAGTACTTAGCACCCAGCACCCTGAGCACTGAGCACCCAGCACCCTGAGTACTGAGCACCGAGCACCCCGAGCACTGAGCACCCAGCACACTGAGCACTGAGCACGCAGCACCCCGAGCACTGAGCACCCAGCACCCTGAGCACTGAGCACCCAGCACCCCGAGTACTGAGCACCGAGCACCCCGAGAACTGAGCACCCAGCACCCCGAGCACTGAGCACTGAGCACCCTGAGCACTGAGCACCCAGCACCCCGAGTACTGAGCACTGAGCACCCTGAGTACTGAGCAACCAGCACCCCGAGTACTGAGCACTGAGCACCATGAGTACTGAGCACCCAGCACCCTGAGCACTGAGCACCGAGCTCCCCGAGCACTGAGCACCCTGAGCACTGAGCACCCAGCACCCTGAGTACTGAGCACCGAGCACCCCGAGCACTGAGCACCCAGCACCCCGAGCACTGAGCACCCAGCACCCTGAGTACTGAGCACCCAGCACCCCGAGAATGAGCACCCTGAGCACTGAGTACCCAGCACAATGAGTACTGAGGACCCAGCACCCTGAGTACTTAGCACCCAGCACCCTGAGCACTGAGCACCCAGCACCCTGAGTAGTGAGCACCCAGCACCCCGACTACTGAGCACCCAGCACCGTGAATACTGACCACCCAGCACCCTGAGTACTGAGCACCCAGCACCCCGAGCACTAAGCACCAAGCACCCCGAGCACCGAGCACCCAGCATCCTGAGCAGTGAGCACCCAGCACCCTGAGCACTGAGCACCCAGCACCTTGAGTACTGAGCACTGAGCAACCAGCACCCTGAGCACTGAGCACCCAGCACCCTTAATACTAAGCACCCAGCACCCTTAGTACTGAGCACCCAGCACCCTGAGTACTGAGCACCCAGCATACTGAGCACCGAGCACCCCGAGCACTGAGCACCCAGCACCCTTAGTACTGAGCACCCAGCACCCCGAGCACTGAGCACCCAGCACCCTGAGTACTGAGCACCGAGCACCCTGAGTACTGAGCACCCAGCACCCTGAGTACTGAGCACCCAGCGTACTGAGCACCGAGCACCCAGCACCCTGAGTACTGAGCAGCCAGCACCCTGAGCACTGAGCACCCAGCACCCTGAGTACTGAGCACCGAGCTCCGCGAGCACGGAGCACCCTGAGTACTGAGCACCCAGAACCCCGATCACTGAGCACCCAGCACCCTGAGCACTGAGCACCCAGCACCCTGAGCACTGAGCACCCAGCACCCTGAGTACTGAGCACCCAGCACGCTGAGTACTGAGCACCCAGCATCCCGAGCACTGAGCACCCAGCACCCTGAGTACTGAGCACTGAGCACCCAGCATCCCGAGCACTGAGCACCCAGCACTCTGTGTACTGAGAACCGAGCACCCCGAGCACTGTGCACCCAGCACACTGAGCGCTCAGCACCCGGCACCCCGAGCACTGAGCACCCAGCACCCTGAGCACTGAGCACCCAGCACCCTGAGCACTGAGCACCCAGCACCCAGAGCACTGTGCACCCAGCACACTGAGCACTGAGCACCCAGCACCCTGAGTACTGAGCACCCAGCACCCTGAGTACTGAGCACCCAGCACCCTGAGTAATGAGTACCCAGCACCCCGAGCACTGAGCACACAGCACCCTGAGTACTGAGCACCGAGCACCCTGAGTACTGAGCAGCCAGCACCCTGAGTACTGAGCACCGAGCTCCGCGAGCACGGAGCACCCTGAGTACTGAGCACCCAGAACCCCGATCACTGAGCACCCAGCACCCTGAGCACTGAGCACCCAGCACCCTGAGCACTGAGCACCCAGCACCCTGAGTACTGAGCACCCAGCACGCTGAGTACTGAGCACCCAGCACCCCGAGCACTGAGCACCCAGCACCCTGAGTACTGAGCACTGAGCACCCAGCATCCCGAGCACTGAGCACCCAGCACCCTGTGTACTGAGAACCGAGCACCCCGAGCACTGTGCACCCAGCACACTGAGCGCTCAGCACCCGGCACCCCGAGCACTGAGCACCCAGCACCCTGAGCACTGAGCACCCAGCACCCTGAGCACTGAGCACCCAGCACCCAGAGCACTGTGCACCCAGCACACTGAGCACTGAGCACCCAGCACCCTGAGTACTGAGCACCCAGCACCCTGAGTACTGAGCACCCAGCACCCCGAGGACTGAGCACCCAGCACCGTGTGCACTGAGCACTGAGCATCCAGCACCCCGAGCACTGAGCACCCTGAGCTCTTAGCACCCTGAGTACTGAGCACCCAGCACCCTGAGTACTTAGCACCCAGCACCCTGAGCACTGAGCACCCAGCACCCTGAGTACTGAGCACCGAGCACCCCGAGCACTGAGCACCCAGCACACTGAGCACTGAGCACCCAGCACCCCGAGCACTGAGCACCCAGCACCCTGAGCACTGAGCACCCAGCACCCCGAGTACTGAGCACCGAGCACCCCGAGAACTGAGCACCCAGCACCCCGAGCACTGAGCACTGAGCACCCTGAGCACTGAGCACCCAGCACCCCGAGTACTGAGCACTGAGCACCCTGAGTACTGAGCAACCAGCACCCCGAGTACTGAGCACTGAGCACCATGAGTACTGAGCACCCAGCACCCTGAGCACTGAGCACCGTGCTCCCCGAGCACTGAGCACCCTGAGCACTGAGCACCCAGCACCCTGAGTACTGAGCACCGAGCACCCCGAGCACTGAGCACCCAGCACCCCGAGCACTGAGCACCCAGCACCCTGAGTACTGAGCACCCAGCACCCCGAGAATGAGCACCCTGAGCACTGAGTACCCAGCACCATGAGTACTGAGCACCCAGCACCCTGAGTACTGAGCACCCAGCATCCTGAGTACTGAGCACCGATCACCCTGAGCACTGAGCACCCAGCACCCCGAGCACTGAGCACCCAGGACCCTGAGTACTGAGCACCGTGAGTACTGAGCACCCAGCACCCCGAGCACTGAGCACCCAGCACCCTGAGTACTGAGCACCCTGAGAACTGAGCACCCAGCACCCTGAGTACTGAGCACACTGAGTACTGAGCACCCAGCACCCTGAGCACTGAGCACCCTGAGGACTGAGCAACCAGCACCCTGAGCACTGAGCACCCAGCACACTGAGTACTGACCACCCAGCACCCTGAGCACTGAGCACCCAGCACCCTGAGTACTGAGCACCGAGCACCCCGAGCACTGAGCACCCAGCACCCTGAGTACTGAGCACCCAGCACCCTGAGTAGTGAGCACCCAGCACCCCGACTACTGAGCACCCAGCACCGTGAGTACTGACCACCCAGCACCCTGAGTACTGAGCACCCAGCACCCCGAGCACTAAGCACCAAGCACCCCGAGCACCGAGCACCCAGCATCCTGAGCAGTGAGCACCCAGCACCCTGAGCACTGAGCACCCAGCACCTTGAGTACTGAGCACTGAGCAACCAGCACCCTGAGCACTGAGCACCCAGCACCCTTAATACTAAGCACCCAGCACCCTTAGTACTGAGCACCCAGCACCCTGAGTACTGAGCACCCAGCATACTGAGCACCGAGCACCCCGAGCACTGAGCACCCAGCACCCTTAGTACTGAGCACCCAGCACCCCGAGCACTGAGCACCCAGCACCCTGAGTACTGAGCACCGAGCACCCTGAGTACTGAGCACCCAGCACCCTGAGTACTGAGCACCCAGCGTACTGAGCACCGAGCACCCAGCACCCTGAGTACTGAGCAGCCAGCACCCTGAGCACTGAGCACCCAGCACCCTGAGTACTGAGCACCCAGCACCCTGAGTACTGAGCACTGAGCACCCTGAATACTGAGCACTGAGCACCATGAGCACTGAGCACCCAGCACCCCGAGCACTGAGCACCCAGCACCCTGAGTACTGAGCAACCAGCACCCTGAGTACTGAGCACTCAGCACCCTGAGTACTGAGCACCGAGCACCCCGAGCACTGAGCACCCAGCACCCTGAGCACTGAGCACCCTGAGGACTGAGCAACCAGCACCCTGAGTACTGAGCACACTGAGTACTGAGCACCCAGCACCCTGAGCACTGAGCACCCTGAGGACTGAGCAACCAGCACCCTGAGCACTGAGCACCCAGCACACTGAGTACTGACCACCCAGCACCCTGAGCACTGAGCACCGTGAGTACTGAGCACCCAGCACCCCGAGCACTGAGCACCCAGCACCCTGAGTACTGAGCACCCTGAGTACTGAGCACCCAGCACCCTGAGTACTGAGCACACTGAGTACTGAGCACCCAGCACCCTGAGCACTGAGCACCCTGAGGACTGAGCAACCAGCACCCTGAGCACTGAGCACCCAGCACACTGAGTACTGACCACCCAGCACCCTGAGCACTGAGCACCCAACACCCTGAGTACTGAGCACCGAGCACCCCGAGCACTGAGCACCCAGCACCCTGAGTACTGAGCACCCAGCACCCTGAGTAGTGAGCACCCAGCACCCCGACTACTGAGCACCCAGCACCGTGAGTACTGACCACCCAGCACCCTGAGTACTGAGCACCCAGCACCCCGAGCACGAAGCACCCAGCACCCCGAGCACCGAGCACCCAGCACCCTGAGCAGTGAGCACCCAGCACCCTGAGCACTGAGCACCCAGCACCTTGAGTACTGAGCACTGAGCACCCAGCACCCTGAGCACTGAGCACCCAACACCCTTAATACTCAGCACCCAGCACCCTGAGTACTGAGCACCCAGCACCCTGAGTACTGAGCACCCAGCATACTGAGCACCGAGCACCCCGAGCACTGAGCACCCAGCACCCTTAGTACTGAGCACCCAGCACCCCGAGCACTGAGCACCCAGCACCCTGAGTACTGAGCACCGAGCACCCTGAGTACTGAGCACCCAGTACCCTGAGTACTGAGCACCCAGCGTACTGAGCACCGAGCACCCAGCACCCTGAGTACTGAGCAGCCAGCACCCTGAGCACTGAGCACCCAGCACCCTGAGTACTGAGCACCCAGCACCCTGAGTACTGAGCACTGAGCACCCTGAGTACTGAGCACTGAGCACCATGAGCACTGAGCACCCAGCACCCCGAGCACTGAGCACCAAGCACCCTGAGTACTGAGCAACCAGCACCCTGAGTACTGAGCACTCAGCACCCTGAGTACTGAGCACCGAGCACCCCGAGCCCTGAGCACCCAGCACCCTGAGCACTGAGCACCCTGAGGACTGAGCAACCAGCACCCTGAGTACTGAGCACCCAGCACCCTGAGTACTGAGCACCCAGCATCCTGAGTACTGAGCACCGATCACCCTGAGCACTGAGCACCCAGCACCCCGAGCACTGAGCACCCTGAGTACTGAGCACCCAGCACCCTGAGTACTGAGCACTAAGCACCCAGAGCACTGAGCACCCAGCACCCCGAGCACGGAGCATCCAGGACCCCGAGCACTGAGTACTGAGCACCCAGCACCCTGAGTACTGAGCACCGAGCTCCGCGAGCACGGAGCACCCTGAGTACTGAGCACCCAGAACCCCGATCACTGAGCACCCAGCACCCTGAGCACTGAGCACCCAGCACCCTGAGCACTGAGCACCCAGCACCCTGAGTACTGAGCACCCAGCACGCTGAGTACTGAGCACCCAGCACCCCGAGCACTGAGCACCCAGCACCCTGAGTACTGAGCACTGAGCACCCAGCATCCCGAGCACTGAGCACCCAGCACCCTGTGTACTGAGAACCGAGCACCCCGAGCACTGAGCACCCAGCACACTGAGCGCTCAGCACCCGGCACCCCGAGCACTGAGCACCCAGCACCCTGAGCACTGAGCACCCAGCACCCTGAGCACTGAGCACCCAGCACCCAGAGCACTGTGCACCCAGCACACTGAGCACTGAGCACCCAGCACCCTGAGTACTGAGCACCCAGCACCCTGAGTACTGAGCACCCAGCACCCCGAGGACTGAGCACCCAGCACCGTGTGCACTGAGCACTGAGCATCCAGCACCCCGAGCACTGAGCACCCTGAGCTCTTAGCACCCTGAGTACTGAGCACCCAGCACCCTGAGTACTTAGCACCCAGCACCCTGAGCACTGAGCACCCAGCACCCTGAGTACTGAGCACCAAGCACACTGAGTACTGAGCACCGAGCACCCCGAGCACTGAGCACCCAGCACACTGAGCACTGAGCACCCAGCACCCCGAGCACTGAGCACCCAGCACCCTGAGCACTGAGCACCCAGCACCCCGAGTACTGAGCACCGAGCACCCCGAGAACTGAGCACCCAGCACCCCGAGCACTGAGCACTGAGCACCCTGAGCACTGAGCACCCAGCACCCCGAGTACTGAGCACTGAGCACCCTGAGTACTGAGCAACCAGCACCCCGAGTACTGAGCACTGAGCACCATGAGTACTGAGCACCCAGCACCCTGAGCACTGAGCACTGAGAACCCTGAGTACTGAGCACCGAGCACCCCGAGCACTGAACACGCAGCACCCTGAGTACTGAGCACCGAGCTCCCCGAGCACTGAGCACCCTGAGCACTGAGCACCCAGCACCCTGAGTACTGAGCACCGAGCACCCCGAGCACTGAGCACCCAGCACCCCGAGCACTGAGCACCCAGCACCCTGAGTACTGAGCACCCAGCACCCCGAGAATGAGCACCCTGAGCACTGAGTACCCAGCACCATGAGTACTGAGCACCCAGCACCCTGAGTACTGAGCACCCAGCATCCTGAGTACTGAGCACCGATCACCCTGAGCACTGAGCACCCAGCACCCCGAGCACTGAGCACCCAGCACCCTGAGTACTGAGCACCGTGAGTACTGAGCACCCAGCACCCCGAGCACTGAGCACCCAGCACCCTGAGTACTGAGCACCCTGAGTACTGAGCACCCAGCACCCTGAGTACTGAGCACACTGAGTACTGAGCACCCAGCACCCTGAGCACTGAGCACCCTGAGGACTGAGCAACCAGCACCCTGAGCACTGAGCACCCAGCACACTGAGTACTGACCACCCAGCACCCTGAGCACTGAGCACCCAGCACCCTGAGTACTGAGCACCGAGCACCCCGAGCACTGAGCACCCAGCACCCTGAGTACTGAGCACCCAGCACCCTGAGTAGTGAGCACCCAGCACCCCGACTACTGAGCACCCAGCACCGTGAGTACTGACCACCCAGCACCCTGAGTTCTGAGCACCCAGCACCCCGAGCACTAAGCACCCAGCACCCCGAGCACCGAGCACCCAGCATCCTGAGCAGTGAGCACCCAGCACCCTGAGCACTGAGCACCCAGCACCTTGAGTACTGAGCACTGAGCACCCAGCACCCTGAGCACTGAGCACCCAGTACCCTTAATACTAAGCACCCAGCACCCTTAGTACTGAGCAGCCAGCACCCTGAGTACTGAGCACCCAGCATACTGAGCACCGAGCACCCCGAGCACTGAGCACCCAGCACCCTTAGTACTGAGCACCCAGCACCCCGAGCACTGAGCACCCAGCACCCTGAGTACTGAGCACCGAGCACCCTGAGTACTGAGCACCCAGCACCCTGAGTACTGAGCACCCAGCGTACTGAGCACCGAGCACCCAGCACCCTGAGTACTGAGCAGCCAGCACCCTGAGCACTGAGCACCCAGCACCCTGAGTACTGAGCACCCAGCACCCTGAGTACTGAGCACTGAGCACCCTGAGTACTGAGCACTGAGCACCATGAGCACTGAGCACCCAGCACCCCGAGCACTGAGCACCCAGCACCCTGAGTACTGAGCAACCAGCACCCTGAGTACTGAGCACTCAGCACCCTGAGTACTGAGCACCGAGCACCCCGAGCCCTGAGCACCCAGCACCCTGAGCACTGAGCACCCTGAGGACTGAGCAACCAGCACCCTGAGTACTGAGCACCCAGCACCCTGAGTACTGAGCACCCAGCATCCTGAGTACTGAGCATCGATCACCCTGAGCACTGAGCACCCAGCACCCCGAGCACTGAGCACCCTGAGTACTGAGCACCCAGCACCCTGAGTACTGAGCACTAAGCACCCAGAGCACTGAGCACCCAGCACCCCGAGCACGGAGCATCCAGGACCCCGAGCACTGAGTACTGAGCACCCAGCACCCTGAGTACTGAGCACCGAGCTCCGCGAGCACTGAGCACCCTGAGTACTGAGCACCCAGAACCCCGATCACTGAGCACCCAGCACCCTGAGCACTGAGCACCCAGCACCCTGAGCACTGAGCACCCACCACCCTGAGTACTGAGCACCCAGCACGCTGAGTACTGAGCACCCAGCACCCCGAGCACTGAGCACCCAGCACCCTGAGTACTGAGCACTGAGCACCCAACACCCCGAGCACTGAGCACCCAGCACCCTGTGTACTGAGAACCGAGCACCCCGAGCACTGAGCACCCAGCACCCTGAGCGCTCAGCACCCGGCAACCCGAGCACTGAGCACCCAGCACCCTGAGCACTGAGCACCCAGCACCCTGAGCACTGAGCACCCAGCACCCAGAGCACTGAGCACCCAGCACACTGAGCACTGAGCACCCAGCACCCTGAGTACTGAGCACCCAGCACCCTGAGTACTGAGCACCCAGCACCCCGAGGACTGAGCACCCAGCACCCTGTGCACTGAGCACTGAGCATCCAGCACCCCGAGCACTGAGCACCCTGAGCTCTTAGCACCCTGAGTACTGAGCACCCAGCACCCTGAGTACTGAGCACCCAGCACCCTGAGCACTGAGCACGGAGCACCCTGAGTACTGAGCACCAAGCACCCTGAGTACTGAGCACCGAGCACCCCTTGCACTGAGCACCCAGCACACTGAGCACTGAGCACCCAGCACCCCGAGCACTGAGCACCCAGCACCCTGAGCACTGACCACCCAGCACCCCGAGTACTGAGCACCGAGCACCCCGAGAACTGAGCACCCAGCACCCCGAGCACTGAGCACTGAGCACCCTGAGCACTGAGCACCCAGCACCCCGAGTACTGAGCACTGAGCACACTGAGTACTGAGCAACCAGCACCCCGAGTACTGAGCACTGAGCACCATGAGTACTGAGCACCCAGCACCCTGAGCACTGAGCACTGAGAACCCTGAGTACTGAGCACCCAGCACCCTGAGCACTGAGCACCCAGCACCCTGAGCACTGAGCACCCAGCACTCAGAGCACTGAGCACCCAGCACACTGAGCACTGAGCACCCAGCACCCTGAGTACTGAGCACCCAGCACCCTGAGTACTGAGCACCCAGCACCCCGAGGACTGAGCACCCAGCACCCTGTGCACTGAGGACTGAGCATCCAGCACCCCGAGCACTGAGCACCCTGAGCTCTTAGCACCCTGAGTACTGAGCACCCAGCACCCTGAGTACTTAGCACCCAGCACCCTGAGCACTGAGCACCCAGCACCCTGAGTACTGAGCACCAAGCACCCTGAGTACTGAGCACCGAGCACCCCGAGCACTGTGCACCCAGCACACTGAGCACTGAGCACCCAGCACCCCGAGCACTGAGCACCCAGCACCCTGAGCACTGAGCACCCAGCACCCCGAGTACTGAGCACTGAGCACCATGAGTACTGAGCACCCAGCACCCCGAGCACTGAGCACTGAGAACCCTGAGTACTGAGCACCCAGCACCCCGAGTACTGAGCACTGAGCACCCCGAGCACTGAGCACCCAGCACACTGAGCACTGAGCACCCAGCACCCCGAGCACTGAGCACTGAGCACCCTGAGCACTGAGCACCCAGCACCCCGAGTACTGAGCACTGAGCACCCTGAGTACTGAGCAACCAGCACCCCGAGTACTGAGCACTGAGCACCATGAGTACTGAGCACCCAGCACCCTGAGCACTGAGCACTGAGAACCCTGAGTACTGAGCACCGAGCACCCCGAGCACTGAACACCCAGCACCCTGAGTACTGAGCACCGAGCTCCCCGAGCACTGAGCACCCTGAGCACTGAGCACCCAGCACCCTGAGGACTGAGCACCGAGCACCCCGAGCACTGAGCACACAGCACCCCGAGCACTGAGCACCCAGCACCCTGAGTACTGAGCACCCAGCACCCCGAGAATGAGCACCCTGAGCACTGAGTACCCAGCACCATGAGTACTGAGTACCCAGCACCCTGAGTACTGAGCACCCAGCATCCTGAGTACTGAGCACCGATCACCCTGAGCACTGAGCACCCAGCACCCCGAGCACTGAGCACCCAGCACCCTGAGTACTGAGCACCAAGCACCCTGAGTACTGAGCACCGAGCACCCCGTGAACTGAGCACCCAGCACACTGAGCACTGAGCACCCAGCACCCCGAGCACTGAGCACCCAGCACCCTGAGCACTGAGCACCCAGCACCCCGAGTACTGAGCACCGAGCACCCCGAGAACTGAGCACCCAGCACCCCGAGCACTGAGCACTGAGCACCCTGAGCACTGAGCACCCAGCACCCCGAGTACTGAGCACTGAGCACACTGAGTACTGAGCAACCAGCACCCCGAGTACTGAGCACTGAGCACCATGAGTACTGAGCACCCAGCACCCTGAGCACTGAGCACTGAGAACCCTGAGTACTGAGCACCGAGCACCACGAGCACTGAACACCCAGCACCCTGAGTACTGAGCACCAAGCTCCCCGAGCACTGAGCACACTGAGCACTGAGCACCCAGCACCCTGAGTACTGAGCACCGAGCACACCGAGCACTGAGCACCCAGCACCCCGAGCACTGAGCACCCAGCACGCTGAGTACTGAGCACCCAGCACCCCGAGAATGAGCACCCTGAGCACTGAGTACCCAGCACCATGAGTACTGAGCACCCAGCACCCTGAGTACTGAGCACCCAGAATCCTGAGTACTGAGCACCGATCACCCTGAGCACTGAGCACCCAGCACCCCGAGCACTGAGCACCCAGCACCCTGAGTACTGAGCACCAAGCACCCTGAGTACTGAGCACCGAGCACCCCGTGCACTGAGCACCCAGCACACTGAGCACTGAGCACCCAGCACCCCGAGCACTGAGCACCCAGCACCCTGAGCACTGAGCACCCAGCACCCCGAGTACTGAGCACCGAGCACCCCGAGAACTGAGCACCCAGCACCCCGAGCACTGAGCACTGAGCACCCTGAGCACTGAGCACCCAGCACCCCGAGTACTGAGCACTGAGCACACTGAGTACTGAGCAACCAGCACCCCGAGTACTGAGCACTGAGCACCATGAGTACTGAGCACCCAGCACCCTGAGCACTGAGCACTGAGAACCCTGAGTACTGAGCACCGAGCACCCCGAGCACTGAACACCCAGCAACCTGAGTACTGAGCACCGAGCTCCCTGAGCACTGAGCACCCAGCACCCTGTGTACTGAGAACCGAGCACCCCGAGAACTGAGCACCCAGCACACTGAGCGCTCAGCACCCGGCACCCCGAGCACTGAGCACCCAGCACCCTGAGCACTGAGCACCCAGCACCCTGAGTACTGAGCACCCAGCACCCATAGCACTAAGCACCCAGCACCCTGAGTACTGAGCACCCAGCACCCTGAGTACTGAGCACCCAGCACCCCGAGGACTGAGCACCCAGCACCCTGTGCACTGAGCACTGAGCATCCAGCACCCCGAGCACTGAGCACCCTGAGCTCTTAGCACCCTGAGTAATGAGCACCCAGCAACCTGAGTACTTAGCACCCAGCACCCTGAGCACTGAGCACCCAGCACCCTGAGTACTGAGCACCAAGCACCCTGAGTACTGAGCACCGAGCACCCCGAGCACTGAGCACCCAGCACACTGAGCACTGAGCACCCAGCACCCCGAGCACTGAGCACCCAGCACCCTGAGCACTGAGCACCCAGCACCCCGAGTACTGAGCACCGAGCACCCCGAGAACTGAGCACCCAGCACCCCGAGCACTGAGCACTGAGCACCCTGAGCACTGAGCACCCAGCACCCCGAGTACTGAGCACTGAGCACCCTGAGTACTGAGCAACCAGCACCCCGAGTACTGAGCACTGAGCACCATGAGTACTGAGCACCCAGCACCCTGAGCACTGAGCACTGAGAACCCTGAGTACTGAGCACCGAGCACCCCGAGCACTGAACACCCAGCACCCTGAGTACTGAGCACCGAGCTCCCCGAGCACTGAGCACCCTGAGCACTGAGCACCCAGCACCCTGAGTACTGAGCACCGAGCACCCCGAGCACTGAGCACCCAGCACCCCGAGCACTGAGCACCCAGCACCCTGAGTACTGAGCACCCAGCACCCCGAGAATGAGCACCCTGAGCACTGAGTACCCAGCACCATGAGTACTGAGCACCCAGCACCCTGAGTACTGAGCACCCAGCATCCTGAGTACTGAGCACCGATCACCCTGAGCACTGAGCACCCAGCACCCCGAGCACTGAGCACCCAGCACCCTGAGTACTGAGCACCGTGAGTACTGAGCACCCAGCACCCCGAGCACTGAGCACCCAGCACCCTGAGTACTGAGCACCCTGAGTACTGAGCACCCAGCACCCTGAGTACTGAGCACACTGAGTACTGAGCACCCAGCACCCTGAGCACTGAGCACCCTGAGGACTGAGCAACCAGCACCCTGAGCACTGAGCACCCAGCACACTGAGTACTGACCACCCAGCACCCTGAGCACTGAGCACCCAGCACCCTGAGTACTGAGCACCGAGCACCCCGAGCACTGAGCACCCAGCACCCTGAGTACTGAGCACCCAGCACCCTGAGTAGTGAGCACCCAGCACCCCGACTACTGAGCACCCAGCACCGTGAGTACTGACCACCCAGCACCCTGAGTACTGAGCACCCAGCACCCCGAGCACTAAGCACCCAGCACCCCGAGCACCGAGCACCCCGAGCACTGAGCACCCAGCACCTTGAGTACTGATCACTGAGCACCCAGCACCCTGAGCACTGAGCACCCAGCACCCTTAATACTAAGCACCCAGCACCCTTAGTACTGAGCACCCAGCACCCTGAGTACTGAGCACCCAGCATACTGAGCACCGAGCACCCCGAGCACTGAGCACCCAGCACCCTTAGTACTGAGCACCCAGCACCCCGAGCACTGAGCACCCAGCACCCTGAGTACTGAGCACCGAGCACCCTGAGTACTGAGCACCCAGCACCCTGAGTACTGAGCACCCAGCGTACTGAGCACCGAGCACCCAGCACCCTGAGTACTGAGCAGCCAGCACCCTGAGCACTGAGCACGCAGCACCCTGAGTACTGAGCACCCAGCACCCTGAGTACTGAGCACTGAGCACCCTGAGTACTGAGCACTGAGCACCATGAGCACTGAGCACCCAGCACCCCGAGCACTGAGCACCCAGCACCCTGAGTACTGAGCAACCAGCACCCTGAGTACTGAGCACTCAGCACCCTGAGTACTGAGCACCGAGCACCCCGAGCCCTGAGCACCCAGCACCCTGAGCACTGAGCACCCTGAGGACTGAGCAACCAGCACCCTGAGTACTGAGCACCCAGCACCCTGAGTACTGAGCACCCAGCATCCTGAGTACTGAGCATCGATCACCCTGAGCACTGAGCACCCAGCACCCCGAGCACTGAGCACCCTGAGTACTGAGCACCCAGCACCCTGAGTACTGAGCACTAAGCACCCAGAGCACTGAGCACCCAGCACCCCGAGCACGGAGCATCCAGGACCCCGAGCACTGAGTACTGAGCACCCAGCACCCTGAGTACTGAGCACCGAGCTCCGCGAGCACTGAGCACCCTGAGTACTGAGCACCCAGAACCCCGATCACTGAGCACCCAGCACCCTGAGCACTGAGCACCCAGCACCCTGAGCACTGAGCACCCAGCACCCTGAGTACTGAGCACCCAGCACGCTGAATACTGAGCACCCAGCACCCCGAGCACTGAGCACCCAGCACCCTGAGTACTGAGCACGGAGCACCCAGCACCCCGAGCACTGAGCACCCAGCACCCTGAGTACTGAGCACTGAGCACCCAGCACCCTGAGCACTGAGCACCCAGCACCCCGAGTACTGAGCACTGAGCACACTGAGTACTGAGCAACCAGCACCCCGTGTACTGAGCACTGAGCACCATGAGTACTGAGCACCCAGCACCCTGAGCACTGAGCACTGAGAACCCTGAGTACTGAGCACCGAGCACCCCGAGCACTGAACACCCAGCACCCTGAGTACTGAGCACCGAGCTCCCCGAGCACTGAGCACCCTGAGCACTGAGCACCCAGCACCCTGAGTACTGAGCACCGAGCACCCCGAGCACTGAGCACCCAGCACCCCGAGCACTGAGCACCCAGCACCCTGAGTACTGAGCACCGAGCACCCTGAGTACTGAGCACCCAGCACCCTGAGTACTGAGCACCCAGCGTACTGAGCACCGAGCACCCAGCACCCTGAGTACTGAGCAGCCAGCACCCTGAGCACTGAGCACCCAGCACCCTGAGTACTGAGCACCCAGCACCCTGAGTACTGAGCACTGAGCACCCTGAGTACTGAGCACTGAGCACCATGAGCACTGAGCACCCAGCACCCCGAGCACTGAGCACCCAGCACCCTGAGTACTGAGCAACCAGCACCCTGAGTACTGAGCACTCAGCACCCTGAGTACTGAGCACCGAGCACCCCGAGCCCTGAGCACCCAGCACCCTGAGCACTGAGCACCCTGAGGACTGAGCAACCAGCACCCTGAGTACTGAGCACCCAGCACCCTGAGTACTGAGCACCCAGCATCCTGAGTACTGAGCATCGATCACCCTGAGCACTGAGCACCCAGCACCCCGAGCACTGAGCACCCTGAGTACTGAGCACCCAGCACCCTGAGTACTGAGCACTAAGCACCCAGAGCACTGAGCACCCAGCACCCCGAGCACGGAGCATCCAGGACCCCGAGCACTGAGTACTGAGCACCCAGCACCCTGAGTACTGAGCACCGAGCTCCGCGAGCACTGAGCACCCTGAGTACTGAGCACCCAGAACCCCGATCACTGAGCACCCAGCACCCTGAGCACTGAGCACCCAGCACCCTGAGCACTGAGCACCCAGCACCCTGAGTACTGAGCACCCAGCACGCTGAATACTGAGCACCCAGCACCCCGAGCACTGAGCACCCAGCACCCTGAGTACTGAGCACGGAGCACCCAGCACCCCGAGCACTGAGCACCCAGCACCCTGAGTACTGAGCACTGAGCACCCAGCACCCTGAGCACTGAGCACCCAGCACCCCGAGTACTGAGCACTGAGCACACTGAGTACTGAGCAACCAGCACCCCGTGTACTGAGCACTGAGCACCATGAGTACTGAGCACCCAGCACCCTGAGCACTGAGCACTGAGAACCCTGAGTACTGAGCACCGAGCACCCCGAGCACTGAACACCCAGCACCCTGAGTACTGAGCACCGAGCTCCCCGAGCACTGAGCACCCTGAGCACTGAGCACCCAGCACCCTGAGTACTGAGCACCGAGCACCCCGAGCACTGAGCACCCAGCACCCCGAGCACTGAGCACCCAGCACCCTGAGTACTGAGCACCCAGCACCCCGAGAATGAGCACCCTGAGCACTGAGCACCCAGCACCCCGAGCACTGAGCACTGAGCACCCTGAGTACTGAGCACCCAGCACCCTGAGCACTGAGCACCGAGCACCCTGAGCACTGAGCACCCAGCACCCTGAGGACTGAGCACCCAGCACCCCGAGCACTGAGCACCCTGAGGACTGAGCACTGAGCACCCTGAGTACTGAGCACTGAGCACCCTGAGCACTGAGCACCCAGCACCCTGAGTACTGAGCACTGAGCACCCAGCACCCCGAGCACTGAGCACCCAGCACCCTGAGGACTGAGCACCCAGCACCCCGAGCACTGAGCACCCTGAGTACTGAGCACCCAGCAACCTGAGCACTGAGCACCAAGCACCCTGAGTACTGAGTACCGAGCACCCCGAGTACTGAGCACCCAGCACCCCGAGCACTGAGCACCCAGCACCCCGAGCACTGAGCACCCATCACCCTGAGCACTGAACACACAGCACCCTGAGTACTGAGCACCCCGAGCACTGAGCACCCAGCACCCTGAGTACTGAGCACCGAGCACCATGAGCACTGAGCATCCAGCACCCCGAGTACTGAGCACCCAGCACCCCAAGTACTGAGCACCCAGCAACCTGAGCACCGAGCAGCCAGCACCCTGAGCACTGAGCACCCAGCACCCTGAGCACTGAGCACCCAGCACCCGGAGTACTGAGCACTGAGCACCCCAAGTACTGAGCACCCAGCACCCCGAGCACTGAGCACCGAGCACCCCGAGCACTGAGCACCCAGCACCCCGAGCACTGAGCACCCAGCACCCCGAGCACTGAGCACCCGGCACCCCGAACACTGAGCACCCAGCACCAAGAGCACTGAGCACCCAGCACCCTGAGCACTGAGCACCCAGCACCCCGAGCACTGAGCACCCAGCACCCCGAGCACTGAGCACCCAGCACCCCGAGCACTGAGCACCCAGCACCCCGAGCACTGAGCACCCAGCACCCTGAGTACTGAGCACCCAGCACCCTGAGTACTGAGCACCCAGCAACCTGAGCACTGAGCACACAGCACCCTGAGTACTGAGCACCCAACACCCCAAGCAATGAGCACCCTGAGTACTGAGCACCCAGCACCCCAACCACTGAGCACCCTGAGTACTGAGCACCCAGCACCCTGAGTAATGAGTACCCAGCACCCCGAGCACTGAGCACACAGCACCCTGAGTACTGAGCACCGAGCACCCTGAGTACTGAGCAGCCAGCACCCTGAGTACTGAGCACCGAGCTCCGCGAGCACGGAGCACCCTGAGTACTGAGCACCCAGAACCCCGATCACTGAGCACCCAGCACCCTGAGCACTGAGCACCCAGCACCCTGAGCACTGAGCACCCAGCACCCTGAGTACTGAGCACCCAGCACGCTGAGTACTGAGCACCCAGCACCCCGAGCACTGAGCACCCAGCACCCTGAGTACTGAGCACTGAGCACCCAGCATCCCGAGCACTGAGCACCCAGCACCCTGTGTACTGAGAACCGAGCACCCCGAGCACTGTGCACCCAGCACACTGAGCGCTCAGCACCCGGCACCCCGAGCACTGAGCACCCAGCACCCTGAGCACTGAGCACCCAGCACCCTGAGCACTGAGCACCCAGCACCCAGAGCACTGTGCACCCAGCACACTGAGCACTGAGCACCCAGCACCCTGAGTACTGAGCACCCAGCACCCTGAGTACTGAGCACCCAGCACCCCGAGGACTGAGCACCCAGCACCGTGTGCACTGAGCACTGAGCATCCAGCACCCCGAGCACTGAGCACCCTGAGCTCTTAGCACCCTGAGTACTGAGCACCCAGCACCCTGAGTACTTAGCACCCAGCACCCTGAGCACTGAGCACCCAGCACCCTGAGTACTGAGCACCAAGCACCCTGAGTACTGAGCACCGAGCACCCCGAGCACTGAGCACCCAGCACACTGAGCACTGAGCACCCAGCACCCCGAGCACTGAGCACCCAGCACCCTGAGCACTGAGCACCCAGCACCCCGAGTACTGAGCACCGAGCACCCCGAGAACTGAGCACCCAGCACCCCGAGCACTGAGCACTGAGCACCCTGAGCACTGAGCACCCAGCACCCCGAGTACTGAGCACTGAGCACCCTGAGTACTGAGCAACCAGCACCCCGAGTACTGAGCACTGAGCACCATGAGTACTGAGCACCCAGCACCCTGAGCACTGAGCACCGAGCTCCCCGAGCACTGAGCACCCTGAGCACTGAGCACCCAGCACCCTGAGTACTGAGCACCGAGCACCCAGAGCACTGAGCACCCAGCACCCCGAGCACTGAGCACCCAGCACCCTGAGTACTGAGCACCCAGCACCCCGAGAATGAGCACCCTGAGCACTGAGTACCCAGCACCATGAGTACTGAGCACCCAGCACCCTGAGTACTGAGCACCCAGCATCCTGAGTACTGAGCACCGATCACCCTGAGCACTGAGCACCCAGCACCCCGAGCACTGAGCACCCAGCACCCTGAGTACTGAGCACCGTGAGTACTGAGCACCCAGCACCCCGAGCACTGAGCACCCAGCACCCTGAGTACTGAGCACCCTGAGTACTGAGCACCCAGCACCCTGAGTACTGAGCACACTGAGTACTGAGCACCCAGCACCCTGAGCACTGAGCACCCTGAGGACTGAGCAACCAGCACCCTGAGCACTGAGCACCCAGCACACTGAGTACTGACCACCCAGCACCCTGAGCACTGAGCACCCAGCACCCTGAGTACTGAGCACCGAGCACCCCGAGCACTGAGCACCCAGCACCCTGAGTACTGAGCACCCAGCACCCTGAGTAGTGAGCACCCAGCACCCCGACTACTGAGCACCCAGCACCGTGAGTACTGACCACCCAGCACCCTGAGTACTGAGCACCCAGCACCCCGAGCACTAAGCACCAAGCACCCCGAGCACCGAGCACCCAGCATCCTGAGCAGTGAGCACCCAGCACCCTGAGCACTGAGCACCCAGCACCTTGAGTACTGAGCACTGAGCAACCAGCACCCTGAGCACTGAGCACCCAGCACCCTTAATACTAAGCACCCAGCACCCTTAGTACTGAGCACCCAGCACCCTGAGTACTGAGCACCCATCATACTGAGCACCGAGCACCCCGAGCACTGAGCACCCAGCACCCTTAGTACTGAGCACCCAGCACCCCGAGCACTGAGCACCCAGCACCCTGAGTACTGAGCACCGAGCACCCTGAGTACTGAGCACCCAGCACCCTGAGTACTGAGCACCCAGCGTACTGAGCACCGAGCACCCAGCACCCTGAGTACTGAGCAGCCAGCACCCTGAGCACTGAGCACCCAGCACCCTGAGTACTGAGCACCGAGCTCCGCGAGCACGGAGCACCCTGAGTACTGAGCACCCAGAACCCCGATCACTGAGCACCCAGCACCCTGAGCACTGAGCACCCAGCACCCTGAGCACTGAGCACCCAGCACCCTGAGTACTGAGCACCCAGCACGCTGAGTACTGAGCACCCAGCACCCCGAGCACTGAGCACCCAGCACCCTGAGTACTGAGCACTGAGCACCCAGCATCCCGAGCACTGAGCACCCAGCACCCTGTGTACTGAGAACCGAGCACCCCGAGCACTGTGCACCCAGCACACTGAGCGCTCAGCACCCGGCACCCCGAGCACTGAGCACCCAGCACCCTGAGCACTGAGCACCCAGCACCCTGAGCACTGAGCACCCAGCACCCAGAGCACTGTGCACCCAGCACACTGAGCACTGAGCACCCAGCACCCTGAGTACTGAGCACCCAGCACCCTGAGTACTGAGCACCCAGCACCCTGAGTAATGAGTACCCAGCACCCCGAGCACTGAGCACACAGCACCCTGAGTACTGAGCACCGAGCACCCTGAGTACTGAGCAGCCAGCACCCTGAGTACTGAGCACCGAGCTCCGCGAGCACGGAGCACCCTGAGTACTGAGCACCCAGAACCCCGATCACTGAGCACCCAGCACCCTGAGCACTGAGCACCCAGCACCCTGAGCACTGAGCACCCAGCACCCTGAGTACTGAGCACCCAGCACGCTGAGTACTGAGCACCCAGCACCCCGAGCACTGAGCACCCAGCACCCTGAGTACTGAGCACTGAGCACCCAGCATCCCGAGCACTGAGCACCCAGCACCCTGTGTACTGAGAACCGAGCACCCCGAGCACTGTGCACCCAGCACACTGAGCGCTCAGCACCCGGCACCCCGAGCACTGAGCACCCAGCACCCTGAGCACTGAGCACCCAGCACCCTGAGCACTGAGCACCCAGCACCCAGAGCACTGTGCACCCAGCACACTGAGCACTGAGCACCCAGCACCCTGAGTACTGAGCACCCAGCACCCTGAGTACTGAGCACCCAGCACCCCGAGGACTGAGCACCCAGCACCGTGTGCACTGAGCACTGAGCATCCAGCACCCCGAGCACTGAGCACCCTGAGCTCTTAGCACCCTGAGTACTGAGCACCCAGCACCCTGAGTACTTAGCACCCAGCACCCTGAGCACTGAGCACCCAGCACCCTGAGTACTGAGCACCGAGCACCCCGAGCACTGAGCACCCAGCACACTGAGCACTGAGCACCCAGCACCCCGAGCACTGAGCACCCAGCACCCTGAGCACTGAGCACCCAGCACCCCGAGTACTGAGCACCGAGCACCCCGAGAACTGAGCACCCAGCACCCCGAGCACTGAGCACTGAGCACCCTGAGCACTGAGCACCCAGCACCCCGAGTACTGAGCACTGAGCACCCTGAGTACTGAGCAACCAGCACCCCGAGTACTGAGCACTGAGCACCATGAGTACTGAGCACCCAGCACCCTGAGCACTGAGCACCGAGCTCCCCGAGCACTGAGCACCCTGAGCACTGAGCACCCAGCACCCTGAGTACTGAGCACCGAGCACCCCGAGCACTGAGCACCCAGCACCCCGAGCACTGAGCACCCAGCACCCTGAGTACTGAGCACCCAGCACCCCGAGAATGAGCACCCTGAGCACTGAGTACCCAGCACCATGAGTACTGAGCACCCAGCACCCTGAGTACTGAGCACCCAGCATCCTGAGTACTGAGCACCGATCACCCTGAGCACTGAGCACCCAGCACCCCGAGCACTGAGCACCCAGCACCCTGAGTACTGAGCACCGTGAGTACTGAGCACCCAGCACCCCGAGCACTGAGCACCCAGCACCCTGAGTACTGAGCACCCTGAGTACTGAGCACCCAGCACCCTGAGTACTGAGCACACTGAGTACTGAGCACCCAGCACCCTGAGCACTGAGCACCCTGAGGACTGAGCAACCAGCACCCTGAGCACTGAGCACCCAGCACACTGAGTACTGACCACCCAGCACCCTGAGCACTGAGCACCCAGCACCCTGAGTACTGAGCACCGAGCACCCCGAGCACTGAGCACCCAGCACCCTGAGTACTGAGCACCCAGCACCCTGAGTAGTGAGCACCCAGCACCCCGACTACTGAGCACCCAGCACCGTGAGTACTGACCACCCAGCACCCTGAGTACTGAGCACCCAGCACCCCGAGCACTAAGCACCAAGCACCCCGAGCACCGAGCACCCAGCATCCTGAGCAGTGAGCACCCAGCACCCTGAGCACTGAGCACCCAGCACCTTGAGTACTGAGCACTGAGCAACCAGCACCCTGAGCACTGAGCACCCAGCACCCTTAATACTAAGCACCCAGCACCCTTAGTACTGAGCACCCAGCACCCTGAGTACTGAGCACCCAGCATACTGAGCACCGAGCACCCCGAGCACTGAGCACCCAGCACCCTTAGTACTGAGCACCCAGCACCCCGAGCACTGAGCACCCAGCACCCTGAGTACTGAGCACCGAGCACCCTGAGTACTGAGCACCCAGCACCCTGAGTACTGAGCACCCAGCGTACTGAGCACCGAGCACCCAGCACCCTGAGTACTGAGCAGCCAGCACCCTGAGCACTGAGCACCCAGCACCCTGAGTACTGAGCACCCAGCACCCTGAGTACTGAGCACTGAGCACCCTGAGTACTGAGCACTGAGCACCATGAGCACTGAGCACCCAGCACCCCGAGCACTGAGCACCCAGCACCCTGAGTACTGAGCAACCAGCACCCTGAGTACTGAGCACTCAGCACCCTGAGTACTGAGCACCGAGCACCCCGAGCACTGAGCACCCAGCACCCTGAGCACTGAGCACCCTGAGGACTGAGCAACCAGCACCCTGAGTACTGAGCACACTGAGTACTGAGCACCCAGCACCCTGAGCACTGAGCACCCTGAGGACTGAGCAACCAGCACCCTGAGCACTGAGCACCCAGCACACTGAGTACTGACCACCCAGCACCCTGAGCACTGAGCACCGTGAGTACTGAGCACCCAGCACCCCGAGCACTGAGCACCCAGGACCCTGAGTACTGAGCACCCTGAGTACTGAGCACCCAGCACCCTGAGTACTGAGCACACTGAGTACTGAGCACCCAGCACCCTGAGCACTGAGCACCCTGAGGACTGAGCAACCAGCACCCTGAGCACTGAGCACCCAGCACACTGAGTACTGAACACCCAGCACCCTGAGCACTGAGCACCCAACACCCTGAGTACTGAGCACCGAGCACCCCGAGCACTGAGCACCCAGCACCCTGAGTACTGAGCACCCAGCACCCTGAGTAGTGAGCACCCAGCACCCCGACTACTGAGCACCCAGCACCGTGAGTACTGACCACCCAGCACCCTGAGTACTGAGCACCCAGCACCCCGAGCACGAAGCACCCAGCACCCCGAGCACCGAGCACCCAGCACCCTGAGCAGTGAGCACCCAGCACCCTGAGCACTGAGCACCCAGCACCTTGAGTACTGAGCACTGAGCACCCAGCACCCTGAGCACTGAGCACCCAACACCCTTAATACTCAGCACCCAGCACCCTGAGTACTGAGCACCCAGCACCCTGAGTACTGAGCACCCAGCATACTGAGCACCGAGCACCCCGAGCACTGAGCACCCAGCACCCTTAGTACTGAGCACCCAGCACCCCGAGCACTGAGCACCCAGCACCCTGAGTACTGAGCACCGAGCACCCTGAGTACTGAGCACCCAGTACCCTGAGTACTGAGCACCCAGCGTACTGAGCACCGAGCACCCAGCACCCTGAGTACTGAGCAGCCAGCACCCTGAGCACTGAGCACCCAGCACCCTGAGTACTGAGCACCCAGCACCCTGAGTACTGAGCACTGAGCACCCTGAGTACTGAGCACTGAGCACCATGAGCACTGAGCACCCAGCACCCCGAGCACTGAGCACCAAGCACCCTGAGTACTGAGCAACCAGCACCCTGAGTACTGAGCACTCAGCACCCTGAGTACTGAGCACCGAGCACCCCGAGCCCTGAGCACCCAGCACCCTGAGCACTGAGCACCCTGAGGACTGAGCAACCAGCACCCTGAGTACTGAGCACCCAGCACCCTGAGTACTGAGCACCCAGCATCCTGAGTACTGAGCACCGATCACCCTGAGCACTGAGCACCCAGCACCCCGAGCACTGAGCACCCTGAGTACTGAGCACCCAGCACCCTGAGTACTGAGCACTAAGCACCCAGAGCACTGAGCACCCAGCACCCCGAGCACGGAGCATCCAGGACCCCGAGCACTGAGTACTGAGCACCCAGCACCCTGAGTACTGAGCACCGAGCTCCGCGAGCACGGAGCACCCTGAGTACTGAGCACCCAGAACCCCGATCACTGAGCACCCAGCACCCTGAGCACTGAGCACCCAGCACCCTGAGCACTGAGCACCCAGCACCCTGAGTACTGAGCACCCAGCACGCTGAGTACTGAGCACCCAGCACCCCGAGCACTGAGCACCCAGCACCCTGAGTACTGAGCACTGAGCACCCAGCATCCCGAGCACTGAGCACCCAGCACCCTGTGTACTGAGAACCGAGCACCCCGAGCACTGAGCACCCAGCACACTGAGCGCTCAGCACCCGGCACCCCGAGCACTGAGCACCCAGCACCCTGAGCACTGAGCACCCAGCACCCTGAGCACTGAGCACCCAGCACCCTGAGCACTGAGCACCCAGCACCCAGAGCACTGTGCACCCAGCACACTGAGCACTGAGCACCCAGCACCCTGAGTACTGAGCACCCAGCACCCTGAGTACTGAGCACCAAGCACCCCGAGGACTGAGCACCCAGCACCGTGTGCACTGAGCACTGAGCATCCAGCACCCCGAGCACTGAGCACCCTGAGCTCTTAGCACCCTGAGTACTGAGCACCCAGCACCCTGAGTACTTAGCACCCAGCACCCTGAGCACTGAGCACCCAGCACCCTGAGTACTGAGCACCAAGCACACTGAGTACTGAGCACCGAGCACCCCGAGCACTGAGCACCCAGCACACTGAGCACTGAGCACCCAGCACCCCGAGCACTGAGCACCCAGCACCCTGAGCACTGAGCACCCAGCACCCCGAGTACTGAGCACCGAGCACCCCGAGAACTGAGCACCCAGCACCCCGAGCACTGAGCACTGAGCACCCTGAGCATTGAGCACCCAGCACCCCGAGTACTGAGCACTGAGCACCCTGAGTACTGAGCAACCAGCACCCCGAGTACTGAGCACTGAGCACCATGAGTACTGAGCACCCAGCACCCTGAGCACTGAGCACTGAGAACCCTGAGTACTGAGCACCGAGCACCCCGAGCACTGAACACGCAGCACCCTGAGTACTGAGCACCGAGCTCCCCGAGCACTGAGCACCCTGAGCACTGAGCACCCAGCACCCTGAGTACTGAGCACCGAGCACCCCGAGCACTGAGCACCCAGCACCCCGAGCACTGAGCACCCAGCACCCTGAGTACTGAGCACCCAGCACCCCGAGAATGAGCACCCTGAGCACTGAGTACCCAGCACCATGAGTACTGAGCACCCAGCACCCTGAGTACTGAGCACCCAGCATCCTGAGTACTGAGCACCGATCACCCTGAGCACTGAGCACCCAGCACCCCGAGCACTGAGCACCCAGCACCCTGAGTACTGAGCACCGTGAGTACTGAGCACCCAGCACCCCGAGCACTGAGCACCCAGCACCCTGAGTACTGAGCACCCTGAGTACTGAGCACCCAGCACCCTGAGTACTGAGCACACTGTGTACTGAGCACCCAGCACCCTGAGCACTGAGCACCCTGAGGACTGAGCAACCAGCACCCTGAGCACTGAGCACCCAGCACACTGAGTACTGACCACCCAGCACCCTGAGCACTGAGCACCCAGCACCCTGAGTACTGAGCACCGAGCACCCCGAGCACTGAGCACCCAGCACCCTGAGTACTGAGCACCCAGCACCCTGAGTAGTGAGCACCCAGCACCCCGACTACTGAGCACCCAGCACCGTGAGTACTGACCACCCAGCACCCTGAGTTCTGAGCACCCAGCACCCCGAGCACTAAGCACCCAGCACCCCGAGCACCGAGCACCCAGCATCCTGAGCAGTGAGCACCCAGCACCCTGAGCACTGAGCACCCAGCACCTTGAGTACTGAGCACTGAGCACCCAGCACCCTGAGCACTGAGCACCCAGTACCCTTAATACTAAGCACCCAGCACCCTTAGTACTGAGCACCCAGCACCCTGAGTACTGAGCACCCAGCATACTGAGCACCGAGCACCCCGAGCACTGAGCACCCAGCACCCTTAGTACTGAGCACCCAGCACCCCGAGCACTGAGCACCCAGCACCCTGAGTACTGAGCACCGAGCACCCTGAGTACTGAGCACCCAGCACCCTGAGTACTGAGCACCCAGCGTACTGAGCACCGAGCACCCAGCACCCTGAGTACTGAGCAGCCAGCACCCTGAGCACTGAGAACCCAGCACCCTGAGTACTGAGCACCCAGCACCCTGAGTACTGAGCACTGAGCACCCTGAGTACTGAGCACTGAGCACCATGAGCACTGAGCACCCAGCACCCCGAGCACTGAGCACCCAGCACCCTGAGTACTGAGCAACCAGCACCCTGAGTACTGAGCACTCAGCACCCTGAGTACTGAGCACCGAGCACCCCGAGCCATGAGCACCCAGCACCCTGAGCACTGAGCACCCTGAGGACTGAGCAACCAGCACCCTGAGTACTGAGCACCCAGCACCCTGAGTACTGAGCACCCAGCATCCTGAGTACTGAGCATCGATCACCCTGAGCACTGAGCACCCAGCACCCCGAGCACTGAGCACCCTGAGTACTGAGCACCCAGCACCCTGAGTACTGAGCACTAAGCACCCAGAGCACTGAGCACCCAGCACCCCGAGCACGGAGCATCCAGGACCCCGAGCACTGAGTACTGAGCACCCAGCACCCTGAGTACTGAGCACCGAGCTCCGCGAGCACTGAGCACCCTGAGTACTGAGCACCCAGAACCCCGATCACTGAGCACCCAGCACCCTGAGCACTGAGCACCCAGCACCCTGAGCACTGAGCACCCACCACCCTGAGTACTGAGCACCCAGCACGCTGAGTACTGAGCACCCAGCACCCCGAGCACTGAGCACCCAGCACCCTGAGTACTGAGCACTGAGCACCCAGCACCCCGAGCACTGAGCACCCAGCACCCTGTGTACTGAGAACCGAGCACCCCGAGCACTGAGCACCCAGCACCCTGAGCGCTCAGCACCCGGCACCCCGAGCACTGAGCACCCAGCACCCCGAGCACTGAGCACCCAGCACCCTGAGCACTGAGCACCCAGCACCCAGAGCACTGAGCACCCAGCACACTGAGCACTGAGCACCCAGCACCCTGAGTACTGAGCACCCAGCACCCTGAGTACTGAGCACCCAGCACCCCGAGGACTGAGCACCCAGCACCCTGTGCACTGAGCACTGAGCATCCAGCACCCCGAGCACTGAGCACCCTGAGCTCTTAGCACCCTGAGTACTGAGCACCCAGCACCCTGAGTACTGAGCACCCAGCACCCTGAGCACTGAGCACCCAGCACCCTGAGTACTGAGCACCAAGCACCCTGAGTACTGAGCACCGAGCACCCCTTGCACTGAGCACCCAGCACACTGAGCACTGAGCACCCAGCACCCCGAGCACTGAGCACCCAGCACCCTGAGCACTGACCACCCAGCACCCCGAGTACTGAGCACCGAGCACCCCGAGAACTGAGCACCCAGCACCCCGAGCACTGAGCACTGAGCACCCTGAGCACTGAGCACCCAGCACCCCGAGTACTGAGCACTGAGCACACTGAGTACTGAGCAACCAGCACCCCGAGTACTGAGCACTGAGCACCATGAGTACTGAGCACCCAGCACCCTGAGCACTGAGCACTGAGAACCCTGAGTACTGAGCACCCAGCACCCTGAGCACTGAGCACCCAGCACCCTGAGCACTGAGCACCCAGCACTCAGAGCACTGAGCACCCAGCACACTGAGCACTGAGCACCCAGCACCCTGAGTACTGAGCACCCAGCACCCTGAGTACTGAGCACCCAGCACCCCGAGGACTGAGCACCCAGCACCCTGTGCACTGAGGACTGAGCATCCAGCACCCCGAGCACTGAGCACCCTGAGCTCTTAGCACCCTGAGTACTGAGCACCCAGCACCCTGAGTACTTAGCACCCAGCACCCTGAGCACTGAGCACCCAGCACCCTGAGTACTGAGCACCAAGCACCCTGAGTACTGAGCACCGAGCACCCCGAGCACTGAGCACCCAGCACACTGAGCACTGAGCACCCAGCACCCCGAGCACTGAGCACCCAGCACCCTGAGCACTGAGCACCCAGCACCCCGAGTACTGAGCACTGAGCACCATGAGTACTGAGCACCCAGCACCCCGAGCACTGAGCACTGAGAACCCTGAGTACTGAGCACCCAGCACCCCGAGTACTGAGCACTGAGCACCCCGAGCACTGAGCACCCAGCACACTGAGCACTGAGCACCCAGCACCCCGAGCACTGAGCACTGAGCACCCTGAGCACTGAGCACCCAGCACCCCGAGTACTGAGCACTGAGCACCCTGAGTACTGAGCAACCAGCACCCCGAGTACTGAGCACTGAGCACCATGAGTACTGAGCACCCAGCACCCTGAGCACTGAGCACTGAGAACCCTGAGTACTGAGCACCGAGCACCCCGAGCACTGAACACCCAGCACCCTGAGTACTGAGCACCGAGCTCCCCGAGCACTGAGCACCCTGAGCACTGAGCACCCAGCACCCTGAGGACTGAGCACCGAGCACCCCGAGCACTGAGCACACAGCACCCCGAGCACTGAGCACCCAGCACCCTGAGTACTGAGCACCCAGCACCCCGAGAATGAGCACCCTGAGCACTGAGTACCCAGCACCATGAGTACTGAGCACCCAGCACCCTGAGTACTGAGCACCCAGCATCCTGAGTACTGAGCACCAATCACCCTGAGCACTGAGCACCCAGCACCCCGAGCACTGAGCACCCAGCACCCTGAGTACTGAGCACCAAGCACCCTGAGTACTGAGCACCGAGCACCCCGTGCACTGAGCACCCAGCACACTGAGCACTGAGCACCCAGCACCCCGAGCACTGAGCACCCAGCACCCTGAGCACTGAGCACCCAGCACCCCGAGTACTGAGCACCGAGCACCCCGAGAACTGAGCACCCAGCACCCCGAGCACTGAGCACTGAGCACCCTGAGCACTGAGCACCCAGCACCCCGAGTACTGAGCACTGAGCACACTGAGTACTGAGCAACCAGCACCCCGAGTACTGAGCACTGAGCACCATGAGTACTGAGCACCCAGCACCCTGAGCACTGAGCACTGAGAACCCTGAGTACTGAGCACCGAGCACCCCGAGCACTGAACACCCAGCACCCTGAGTACTGAGCACCAAGCTCCCCGAGCACTGAGCACACTGAGCACTGAGCACCCAGCACCCTGAGTACTGAGCACCGAGCACACCGAGCACTGAGCACCCAGCACCCCGAGCACTGAGCACCCAGCACCCTGAGTACTGAGCACCCAGCACCCCGAGAATGAGCACCCTGAGCACTGAGTACCCAGCACCATGAGTACTGAGCACCCAGCACCCTGAGTACTGAGCACCCAGCATCCTGAGTACTGAGCACCGATCACCCTGAGCACTGAGCACCCAGCACCCCGAGCACTGAGCACCCAGCACCCTGAGTACTGAGCACCAAGCACCCTGAGTACTGAGCACCGAGCACCCCGTGCACTGAGCACCCAGCACACTGAGCACTGAGCACCCAGCACCCCGAGCACTGAGCACCCAGCACCCTGAGCACTGAGCACCCAGCACCCCGAGTACTGAGCACCGAGCACCCCGAGAACTGAGCACCCAGCACCCCGAGCACTGAGCACTGAGCACCCTGAGCACTGAGCACCCAGCACACCGAGTACTGAGCACTGAGCACACTGAGTACTGAGCAACCAGCACCCCGAGTACTGAGCACTGAGCACCATGAGTACTGAGCACCCAGCACCCTGAGCACTGAGCACTGAGAACCCTGAGTACTGAGCACCGAGCACCCCGAGCACTGAACACCCAGCAACCTGAGTACTGAGCACCGAGCTCCCTGAGCACTGAGCACCCAGCACCCTGTGTACTGAGAACCGAGCACCCCGAGAACTGAGCACCCAGCACACTGAGCGCTCAGCACCCGGCACCCCGAGCACTGAGCACCCAGCACCCTGAGCACTGAGCACCCAGCACCCTGAGTACTGAGCACCCAGCACCCATAGCACTAAGCACCCAGCACCCTGAGTACTGAGCACCCAGCACCCTGAGTACTGAGCACCCAGCACCCCGATGACTGAGCACCCAGCACCCTGTGCACTGAGCACTGAGCATCCAGGACCCCGAGCACTGAGCACCCTGAGCTCTTAGCACCCTGAGTAATGAGCACCCAGCAACCTGAGTACTTAGCACCCAGCACCCTGAGCACTGAGCACCCAGCACCCTGAGTACTGAGCACCAAGCACCCTGAGTACTGAGCACCGAGCACCCCGAGCACTGAGCACCCAGCACACTGAGCACTGAGCACCCAGCACCCCGAGCACTGAGCACCCAGCACCCTGAGCACTGAGCACCCAGCACCCCGAGTACTGAGCACCGAGCACCCCGAGAACTGAGCACCCAGCACCCCGAGCACTGAGCACTGAGCACCCTGAGCACTGAGCACCCAGCACCCCGAGTACTGAGCACTGAGCACCCTGAGTACTGAGCAACCAGCACCCCGAGTACTGAGCACTGAGCACCATGAGTACTGAGCACCCAGCACCCTGAGCACTGAGCACTGAGAACCCTGAGTACTGAGCACCGAGCACCCCGAGCACTGAACACCCAGCACCCTGAGTACTGAGCACCGAGCTCCCCGAGCACTGAGCACCCTGAGCACTGAGCACCCAGCACCCTGAGTACTGAGCACCGAGCACCCCGAGCACTGAGCACCCAGCACCCCGAGCACTGAGCACCCAGCACCCTGAGTACTGAGCACCCAGCACCCCGAGAATGAGCACCCTGAGCACTGAGTACCCAGCACCATGAGTACTGAGCACCCAGCACCCTGAGTACTGAGTACCCAGCATCCTGAGTACTGAGCACCGATCACCCTGAGCACTGAGCACCCAGCACCCCGAGCACTGAGCACCCAGCACCCTGAGTACTGAGCACCGTGAGTACTGAGCACCCAGCACCCCGAGCACTGAGCACCCAGCACCCTGAGTACTGAGCACCCTGAGTACTGAGCACCCAGCACCCTGAGTACTGAGCACACTGAGTACTGAGCACCCAGCACCCTGAGCACTGAGCACCCTGAGGACTGAGCAACCAGCACCCTGAGCACTGAGCACCCAGCACACTGAGTACTGACCACCCAGCACCCTGAGCACTGAGCACCCAGCACCCTGAGTACTGAGCACCGAGCACCCCGAGCACTGAGCACCCAGCACCCTGAGTACTGAGCACCCAGCACCCTGAGTAGTGAGCACCCAGCACCCCGACTACTGAGCACCCAGCACCGTGAGTACTGACCACCCAGCACCCTGAGTACTGAGCACCCAGCACCCCGAGCACTAAGCACCCAGCACCCCGAGCACCGAGCACCCAGCATCCTGAGCAGTGAGCACCCAGCACCCTGAGCACTGAGCACCCAGCACCTTGAGTACTGATCACTGAGCACCCAGCACCCTGAGCACTGAGCACCCAGCACCCTTAATACTAAGCACCCAGCACCCTTAGTACTGAGCACCCAGCACCCTGAGTACTGAGCACCCAGCATACTGAGCACCGAGCACCCCGAGCACTGAGCACCCAGCACCCTTAGTACTGAGCACCCAGCACCCCGAGCACTGAGCACCCAGCACCCTGAGTACTGAGCACCGAGCACCCTGAGTACTGAGCACCCAGCACCCTGAGTACTGAGCACCCAGCGTACTGAGCACCGAGCACCCAGCACCCTGAGTACTGAGCAGCCAGCACCCTGAGCACTGAGCACCCAGCACCCTGAGTACTGAGCACCCAGCACCCTGAGTACTGAGCACTGAGCACCCTGAGTACTGAGCACTGAGCACCATGAGCACTGAGCACCCAGCACCCCGAGCACTGAGCACCCAGCACCCTGAGTACTGAGCAACCAGCACCCTGAGTACTGAGCACTCAGCACCCTGAGTACTGAGCACCGAGCACCCCGAGCCCTGAGCACCCAGCACCCTGAGCACTGAGCACCCTGAGGACTGAGCAACCAGCACCCTGAGTACTGAGCACCCAGCACCCTGAGTACTGAGCACCCAGCATCCTGAGTACTGAGCATCGATCACCCTGAGCACTGAGCACCCAGCACCCCGAGCACTGAGCACCCTGAGTACTGAGCACCCAGCACCCTGAGTACTGAGCACTAAGCACCCAGAGCACTGAGCACCCAGCACCCCGAGCACGGAGCATCCAGGACCCCGAGCACTGAGTACTGAGCACCCAGCACCCTGAGTACTGAGCACCGAGCTCCGCGAGCACTGAGCACCCTGAGTACTGAGCACCCAGAACCCCGATCACTGAGCACCCAGCACCCTGAGCACTGAGCACCCAGCACCCTGAGCACTGAGCACCCAGCACCCTGAGTACTGAGCACCCAGCACGCTGAATACTGAGCACCCAGCACCCCGAGCACTGAGCACCCAGCACCCTGAGTACTGAGCACGGAGCACCCAGCACCCCGAGCACTGAGCACCCAGCACCCTGAGTACTGAGCACTGAGCACCCAGCACCCTGAGCACTGAGCACCCAGCACCCCGAGTACTGAGCACTGAGCACACTGAGTACTGAGCAACCAGCACCCCGTGTACTGAGCAATGAGCACCATGAGTACTGAGCACCCAGCACCCTGAGCACTGAGCACTGAGAACCCTGAGTACTGAGAACCGAGCACCCCGAGCACTGAACACCCAGCACCCTGAGTACTGAGCACCGAGCTCCCCGAGCACTGAGCACCCTGAGCACTGAGCACCCAGCACCCTGAGTACTGAGCACCGAGCACCCCGAGCACTGAGCACCCAGCACCCCGAGCACTGAGCACCCAGCACCCTGAGTACTGAGCACCCAGCACCCCGAGAATGAGCACCCTGAGCACTGAGTACCCAGCACCATGAGTATTGAGCACCCAGCACCCTGAGTACTGAGCACCCAGCACCCTGAGCACTGAGCACCCAGCAACCTGAGTACTGAGCACCCAGCACTCTGAGCACTGAGCACCCAGCACCCCGAGCACTGAGCACCCAGCACCCCGAGCACTGAGCACTGAGCACCCTGAGCACTGAGCACCCAGCACCCCGAGTACTGAGCACTGAGCACCCTGAGTACTGAGCACCCAGCACCCCGAGTACTGAGCACTGAGCACCCTGAGTACTGAGCACCCAGCACCTTGAGCACTCAGTACTGAGAACCCTGAGTACAGAGCACCGAGCACCCCGAGCACTGAGCACCCAGCACCCCGAGCACTGAGCACCCAGCACCCTGAGTACTGAGCACTGAGCACCCAGCACCCCGAGCACTGAGCACCCAGCACCCTGTGTACTGAGCACTGAGTACCCAGTACCCCCGAGCACTGAGCACCCAGCACCCTGAGCACTGAGCACCCAGCACCCTGAGTACTGAGCACTGAGCACCCTGAGTACTGAGCACTGAGCACCCTGAGCACTGAGCACCCAGCACCCCGAGCACTGAGCACCCAGCACCCTGAGTACTGAGCACCCAGCACCCTGAGTACTGAGCACTCAGCATCCTGAGTACTGAGCACCGAGCACCCCGAGCACTGAGCACCCAGCACCCTGAGCACTGGGCACCCTGAGTACTGAGCACCCAGCACCCTGAGTACTGAGCACCCTAAGTACTGAGCACCCAGCACCTTGAGTACTGATCACTGAGCACCCAGCACCCTGAGCACTGAGCACCCAGCACCCTTAATACTAAGCACCCAGCACCCTTAGTACTGAGCACCCAGCACCCTGAGTACTGAGCACCCAGCATACTGAGCACCGAGCACCCCGAGCACTGAGCACCCAGCACCCTTAGTACTGAGCACCCAGTACCCCGAGCACTGAGCACCCAGCACCCTGAGTACTGAGCACCGAGCACCCTGAGTACTGAGCACCCAGCACCCTGAGTACTGAGCACCCAGCGTACTGAGCACCGAGCACCCAGCACCCTGAGTACTGAGCAGCCAGCACCCTGAGCACTGAGCACCCAGCACCCTGAGTACTGAGCACCCAGCACCCTGAGTACTGAGCACTGAGCACCCTGAGTACTGAGCACTGAGCACCATGAGCACTGAGCACCCAGCACCCCGAGCACTGAGCACCCAGCACCCTGAGTACTGAGCAACCAGCACCCTGAGTACTGAGCACTCAGCACCCTGAGTACTGAGCACCGAGCACCCCGAGCCCTGAGCACCCAGCACCCTGAGCACTGAGCACCCTGAGGACTGAGCAACCAGCACCCTGAGTACTGAGCACCCAGCACCCTGAGTACTGAGCACCCAGCATCCTGAGTACTGAGCATCGATCACCCTGAGCACTGAGCACCCAGCACCCCGAGCACTGAGCACCCTGAGTACTGAGCACCCAGCACCCTGAGTACTGAGCACTAAGCACCCAGAGCACTGAGCACCCAGCACCCCGAGCACGGAGCATCCAGGACCCCGAGCACTGAGTACTGAGCACCCAGCACCCTGAGTAAAGAGCACCGAGCTCCGCGAGCACTGAGCACCCTGAGTACTGAGCACCCAGAACCCCGATCACTGAGCACCCAGCACCCTGAGCACTGAGCACCCAGCACCCTGAGCACTGAGCACCCAGCACCCTGAGTACTGAGCACCCAGCACGCTGAGTACTGAGCACCCAGCACCCCGAGCACTGAGCACCCAGCACCCTGAGTACTGAGCACTGAGCACCCAGCACCCCGAGCACTGAGCACCCAGCACCCTGTGTACTGAGAACCGAGCACCCCGAGCACTGAGCACCCAGCACCCTGAGCGCTCAGCACCCGGCACCCCGAGCACTGAGCACCCAGCACCCTGAGCACTGAGCACCCAGCACCCTGAGCACTGAGCACCCAGCACCCATAGCACTGAGCACCCAGCACACTGAGCACTGAGCACCCAGCACCCTGAGTACTGAGCACCCAGCACCCTGAGTACTGAGCACCCAGCACCCTGAGTACTGAGCACCCAGCATCCTGAGTACTGAGCATCGATCACCCTGAGCACTGAGCACCCAGCACCCCGAGCACTGAGCACCCTGAGTACTGAGCACCCAGCACCCTGAGTACTGAGCACTAAGCACCCACAGCACTGAGCACCCAGCACCCCGAGCACGGAGCATCCAGGACCCCGAGCACTGAGTACTGAGCACCCAGCACCCTGAGTACTGAGCACCGAGCTCCGCGAGCACTGAGCACCCTGAGTACTGAGCACCCAGAACCCCGATCACTGAGCACCCAGCACCCTGAGCACTGAGCACCCAGCACCCTGAGCACTGAGCACCCAGCACCCTGAGTACTGAGCACCCAGCACGCTGAGTACTGAGCACCCAGCACCCCGAGCACTGAGCGCCCAGCACCCTGAGTACTGAGCACTGAGCACCCCGCACCCCGAGCACTGAGCACCCAGCACCCTGTGTACTGAGAACCGAGCACCCCGAGCACTGAGCACCCAGCACCCTGAGCGCTCAGCACCCGGCACCCCGAGCACTGAGCACCCAGCACCCTGAGCACTGAGCACCCAGCACCCTGAGCACTGAGCACCCAGCACCCAGAGCACTGAGCACCCAGCACACTGAGCACTGAGCACACAGCACACTGAGTACTGAGCACCCAGCACCCTGAGTACTGAGCACCCAGCACCCCGAGGACTGAGCACCCAGCACCCTGTGCACTGAGCACTGAGCATCCAGCACCCCGAGCACTGAGCACCCTGAGCTCTTAGCACCCTGAGTACTGAGCACCCAGCACCCTGAGTACTGAGCACCCAGCACCCTGAGCACTGAGCACCCAGCACCCTGAGTACTGAGCACCAAGCACCCTGAGTACTGAGCACCGAGCACCCCGTGCACTGAGCACCCAGCACACTGAGCACTGAGCACCCAGCACCCCGAGCACTGCGCACCCAGCACCCTGAGCACTGAGCACCCAGCACCCGAGTACTGAGCACCGAGCACCCCGAGAACTGAGCACCCAGCACCCCGAGCACTGAGCACTGAGCACCCTGAGCACTGAGCACCCAGCACCCCGAGTACTGAGCACTGAGCACACTGAGTACTGAGCAACCAGCACCCCGTGTACTGAGCACTGAGCACCATGAGTACTGAGCACCCAGCACCCTGAGCACTGAGCACTGAGAACCCTGAGTACTGAGCACCGAGCACCCCGAGCACTGAACACCCAGCACCCTGAGTACTTAGCACCGAGCTCCCCGAGCACTGAGCACCCTGAGCACTGAGCACCCAGCACCCCGAGGACTGAGCACCCAGCACCCTGAGTACTGAGCACCCAGCACCCCGATAATGAGCACCCTGAGCACTGAGTACCCAGCACCATGAGTATTGAGCACCCAGCACCCTGAGTACTGAGCACCCAGCACCCTGTGCACTGAGCACCCAGCAACCTGAGTACTGAGCACCCAGCACTCTGAGCACTGAGCACCCAGCACCCCGAGCACTGAGCACCCAGCACCCCGAGCACTGAGCACTGAGCACCCTGAGCACTGAGCACCCAGCACCCCGAGTACTGAGCACTGAGCACCCTGAGTACTGAGCACCCAGCACCCCGAGTACTGAGCACTGAGCACCCTGAGTACTGAGCACCCAGCACCCTGAGCACTCAGGACTGAGAACCCTGAGTACAGAGCACCGAGCACCCCGAGCACTGAGCACCCAGCACCCCGAGCACTGAGCACCCAGCACCCTGAGTACTGAGCACTGAGCACCCAGCACCCCGAGCACTGAGCACCCAGCACCCTGTGTACTGAGCACTGAGTACCCAGTACCCCCGAGCACTGAGCACCCAGCACCCTGAGCACTGAGCACCCAGCACCCTGAGTACTGAGCACTGAGCACCCTGAGTACTGAGCACTGAGCACCCTGAGCACTGAGCACGCAGCACCCCGAGCACTGAGCACCCAGCACCCTGAGTACTGAGCACCCAGCACCCTGAGTACTGAGCACTCAGCATCCTGAGTACTGAGCACCGAGCACCCCGAGCACTGAGCACCCAGCACCCTGAGCACTGGGCACCCTGAGTACTGAGCACCCAGCACCCTGAGTACTGAGCACCCTAAGTACTGAGCACCCAGCACCCTGAGCACTGAGCACCCAGCACACTGAGTACTGAGCACCCAGCACCCTGAGCACTGAGCACCCAGCACCCTGAGTACTGAGCACCGAGCACCCCGAGCACTGAGCACCCAGCACCCTGAGTACTGAGCACCCAGCACCCGGAGTAGTGAGCACCCAGCACCCCGAGTACTGAGCACCCAGCACCGTGAGTACTGACCACCCAGCACCCTGAGTACTGAGCACCCAGCACCCCGAGCACTAAGCACCCAGCACCCCGAGCACCGAGCACCCAGCACCCTGAGCAGTGAGCACCCAGCACCCTGAGCACTGAGCACCCAGCACCCTGAGTACTGAGAACTGAGCACCCAGCACCCTGAGCACTGAGCACCCAGCACCCTGAGTACTAAGCACCCAGCACCCTGAGTACTGAGCACCCAGCACCCTGAGTACTGAGCACCCAGGGTACTGAGCACCGAGCACCCCGAGCACTCAGCACCCAGCACCCTGAGTACTGAGCACCCAGCACCCCGAGCACTGAGCACAAAGCACCCTGAGTACTGAGCACCGAGCACCCTGAGTACTGAGCACCCAGCACCCTGAGTACTGAGCACCCAGCGTACTGAGCACCGAGCACCCAGCACCCTGAGTACTGAGCACCCAGCACCCTGAGCACTGAGCACCCAGCACCCTGAGTACTGAGCACCCAGCACCCTCAGTACTGAGCACTCAGCACCCTGAGTACTGAGCACTGAGCACCATGAGCACTGAGCACCCAGCACCCCGAGCACTGAGCACCCAGCACCCTGAGTACTGAGCACCCAGAACCCTGAGTACTGAGCACTCAGCACCCTGAGTACTGAGCACCGAGCAACCCGAGCACTGAGCACCCAGCACCCTGAGCACTGAGCACCCTGAGGACTGAGCACCCAGCACCCTGAGCACTGAGCACCCTGAGGACTGAGCAACCAGCACCCTGAGTACTGAGCACCCAGCACCCTGAGTACTGAGCACCCAGCATCCTGAGTACTGAGCACCGATCACCCTGAGCACTGAGCACCCAGCACCCCGAGCACTGAGCACCCTGAGTACTGAGCACCCAGCACCCTGAGTACTGAGCACTAAGCACCCAGAGCACTGAGCACCCAGCACCCCGAGCACGGAGCATCCAGGACCCCGAGCACTGAGTACTGAGCACCCAGCACCCTGAGTACTGAGCACCGAGCTCCCCGAGCACTGAGCACCCTGAGTACTGAGCACCCAGAACCCCGATCACTGAGCACCCAGCACCCTGAGCACTGAGCACCCAGCACCCTGAGCACTGAGCACCCAGCACCCTGAGTACTGAGCACCCAGCACGCTGAGTACTGAGCACCCAGCACCCCGAGCACTGAGCACCCAGCACCCTGAGTACTGAGCACTGAGCACCCAGCACCCCGAGCACAGAGCACCCAGCACCCTGTGTACTGAGCACCGAGCACCCCGAGCACTGAGCACCCAGCACCCCGAGCACTCAGCACCCAGCACCCCTAGCACTGAGCACCCAGCACCCTAGGCACTGAGCACCCAGCACCCTGAGCACTGAGCACCCAGCACCCAGAGCACTGAGCACCCAGCACCCTGAGCACTGAGCACCCAGCACCCTGAGTACTGAGCACCCAGCACCCTGAGTACTGAGCACCCAGCACCCCGAGGACTGAGCACCCAGCACCCTGTGCACTGAGCACTGAGCATCCAGCACCCCGAGCACTGAGCACCCTGAGCTCTTAGCACACTGAGTACTGAGCACCCAGCACCCTGAGTACTGAGCACCCAGCACCCCGAGAATGAGCACCCTGAGCACTGAGTACCCAGCACCATGAATACTGAGCAACCAGCACCCTGAGTACTGAGCACCCAGCACCCTGAGCACTGAGCACCCAGCAACCTGAGTACTGAGCACCCAGCACTCTGAGCACTGAGCACCCAGCACCCCGAGCACTGAGCACCCAGCACCCCGAGCACTGAGCACTGAGCACCCTGAGCACTGAGCACCCAGCACCCCGAGTACTGAGCACTGAGCACCCTGAGTACTGAGCAACCAGCACCCTGAGCACTGAGCACTGAGAACCCTGAGTACTGAGCACCGAGCACCCCGAGCACTGAGCACCCAGCACCCCGAGCACTGAGCACCCAGCACCCTGAGTACTGAGCACTGAGCACCCAGCACCCCGAGCACTGAGCACTCAGCACCCTGTGTACTGAGCACTGAGTACCCAGTACCCCCGAGCACTGAGCACCCAGCACCCTGAGCACTGAGCACCCAGCACCCTGAGTACTGAGCACTGAGCACCCTGAGTACTGAGCGCTGAGCACCCTGAGCACTGAGCACCCAGCACCCCGAGCACTGAGCACCCAGCTCCCTGAGTACTGAGCACCCAGCACCCTGAGTACTGAGCACTCAGCATCCTGAGTACTGAGCACCGAGCACACCGAGCACTGAGCACCCAGCACCCTGAGCACTGAGCACCCAGCACCATGAGTTCTGAGCACCCAGCACCCTGAGTACTGAGCACCCAGCACCCTGAGCACTGAGCACCCAGCAACCTGAGTACTGAGCACCCAGCACTCTGAGCACTGAGCACCCAGCACCCCGAGCACTGAGCACCCAGCACCCCGAGTACTGAGCACTGAGCACCCTGAGTACTGAGCACCCAGCACCCCGAGTACGGAGCACTGAGCACCCTGAGTACTGAGCACCCAGCACCCTGAGCACTGAGCACTGAGAACCCTGAGTACTGAGCACCGAGCACCCCGAGCACTGAGCACCCAGCACCCCGAGCACTGAGCACCCAGCACCCTGAGTACTGAGCACTGAGCACCCAGCACCCCGAGCACTGAGCACTCAGCACCCTGTGTACTGAGCACTGAGTACCCAGTACCCCCGAGCACTGAGCACCCAGCACCCTGAGCACTGAGCACGCAGCACCCTGAGTACTGAGCACCCAGCACCCTGAGTACTGAGCACCCAGCACCCTGAGTACTGAGCACTCAGCACCCTGAGTACTGAGCACCGAGCAACCCGAGCACTGAGCACCCAGCACCCTGAGCACTGAGCACCCTGAGGACTGAGCACCCAGCACCCTGAGCACTGAGCACCCTGAGGACTGAGCAACCAGCACCCTGAGTACTGAGCACTCAGCACCCTGAGTACTGAGCACCCAGCATCCTGAGTACTGAGCACCGATCACCCTGAGCACTGAGCACCCAGCACCCCGAGCACTGAGCACCCTGAGTACTGAGCACCCAGCACCCTGAGTACTGAGCACTAAGCACCCAGAGCACTGAGCACCCAGCACCCCGAGCACGGAGCATCCAGGACCCCGAGCACTGAGTACTGAGCACCCAGCACCCTGAGTACTGAGCACCGAGCTCCCCGAGCACTGAGCACCCTGAGTACTGAGCACCCAGAACCCCAATCACTGAGCACCCAGCACCCTGAGCACTGAGCACCCAGCACCCTGAGCACTGAGCACCCAGCACCCTGAGTACTGAGCACCCAGCACGCTGAGTACTGAGCACCCAGCACCCCGAGCACTGAGCACCCAGCACCCTGAGTACTGAGCACTGAGCACCCAGCACCCCGAGCACTGAGCACCCAGCACCCTGTGTACTGAGCACCGAGCACCCCGAGCACTGAGCACCCAGCACCCCGAGCACTCAGCACCCAGCACCCCTAGCACTGAGCACCCAGCACCCTAGGCACTGAGCACCCAGCACCCTGAGCACTGAGCACCCAGCACCCAGAGCACTGAGCACCCAGCACCCTGAGCACTGAGCACCCAGCACCCTGAGTACTGAGCACACAGCACCCTGAGTACTGAGCACCCAGCACCCCGAGGACTGAGCACCCAGCACCCTGTGCACTGAGCACTGAGCATCCAGCACCCCGAGCACTGAGCACCCTGAGCTCTTAGCACACTGAGTACTGAGCACCCAGCACCCTGAGTACTGAGCACCCAGCACCCCGAGAATGAGCACCCTGTGCACTGAGTACCCAGCACCATGAATACTGAGCACACAGCACCCTGAGAACTGAGCACCCAGCACCCTGAGCACTGAGCACCCAGCAACCTGAGTACTGAGCACCCAGCACTCTGAGCACTGAGCACCCAGCAAACCGAGCACTGAGCACCCAGCACACCGAGCACTGAGCACTGAGCACCCTGAGCACTGAGCACCCAGCACCCCGAGTACTGAGCACTGAGCACCCTGAGTACTGAGCACCCAGCACCCCGAGTACTGAGCACTGAGCACCCAGCACCCCGAGCACTGAGCACTCAGCACCCTGTGTACTGAGCACTGAGTACCCAGTACCCCTGAGCACTGAGCACCCAGCACCCTGAGCACTGAGCACCCAGCACCCTGAGTACTGAGCACTGAGCACCCTGAGTACTGAGCGCTGAGCACCCTGAGCACTGAGCACCCAGCACCCCGAGCACTGAGCACCCAGCACCCTGAGTACTGAGCACCCAGCACCCTGAGTACTGAGCACTCAGCATCCTGAGTACTGAGCACCGAGCACACCGAGCACTGAGCACCCAGCACCCTGAGCACTGAGCACCCAGCACCATGAGTTCTGAGCACCCAGCACCCTGAGTACTGAGCACCCAGCACACTGAGCACTGAGCACCCAGCAACCTGAGTACTGAGCACCCAGCACTCTGAGCACTGAGCACCCAGCACCCCGAGCACTGAGCACCCAGCACCCCGAGCACTGAGCACTGAGCACCCTGAGCACTGAGCACCCAGCACCCCGAGTACTGAGCACTGAGCACCCTGAGTACTGAGCACCCAGCACCCCGAGTACGGAGCACTGAGCACCCTGAGTACTGAGCACCCAGCACCCTGAGCACTGAGCACTGAGAACCCTGAGTACTGAGCACCGAGCACCCCGAGCACTGAGCACCCAGCACCCCGAGCACTGAGCACCCAGCACCCTGAGTACTGAGCACTGAGCACCCAGCACCCCGAGCACTGAGCACTCAGCACCCTGTGTACTGAGCACTGAGTACCCAGTACCCCCGAGCACTGAGCACCCAGCACCCTGAGCACTGAGCACCCAGCACCCTGAGTACTGAGCACTGAGCACCCTGAGTACTGAGCACTGAGCACCCTGAGCACTGAGCACCCAGCACCCCGAGCACTGAGCACCCAGCACCCTGAGTACTGAGCAGCCAGCACCCTGAGTACTGATCACTCAGCACCCTGAGTACTGAGCACTGAGCACCCCGAGCACTGAGCACCCAGCACCCTGACCACTGAACACCCTGAGGACTCAGCACCCAGCACCCTGAGTACTGAGCACCCAGCATCCTGAGTACTGAGCACCCAGCACCCTGAGCACTGAGCACCCAGCACCCCGAGCACTGAGCACCCTGAGTACTGAGCACCCAGCACCATGAGTACTGAGCACTAAGCACCCAGAGCACTGAGCACCCTGAGTACTGAGCACCCAGCACCCCGATCACTGAGCACCCAGCACCCTCAGCACTGAGCACCCAGCACCCTGAGCACTGAGCACCCAGCACCCTGAGTACTGAGCACCCAGCACGCTGAGTACTGAGCACCCAGCACCCCGAGCACTGAGCACCCAGCACCCTGAGTACTGAGCACTGAGCACCCAGCACCCCGAGCACTGAGCACCCAGCACCCTGTGTACTGAGCACCGAGCACCCCGAGCACTGAGCACCCAGCACCCTGAGCACTCAGCACCCAGCACCCCGAGCACTGAGTACCCAGCACCGTGAGCACTGAGCACCCAGCACCCTGAGCACTGAGCACCCAGCACCCAGAGCACTGAGCACCCAGCACCCTGAGCACTGAGCACCCAGCACCCTGAGTACTGAGCACCCAGCACCCTGAGTACTGAGCACCCAGCACCCCGAGGACTGAGCACCCAGCACCCTGTGCACTGAGCACTGAGCATCCAGCACCCCGAGCACTGAGCACCCTGAGCTCTTAGCACCCTGAGTACTGAGCACCCAGCACCCTGAGTACTGAGCACCCAGCACCCTGAGCACTGAGCACCCAGCACCCTGAGTACTGAGCACCCAGCACTCTGAGTACTGAGCACTGAGCACCCGGGCACTGAGCACCCAGCACCCTGAGCACTGAGCACCCAGCACCCCGAGCACTGAGCACCCAGCACCCTGAGCACTGAGCACCCAGCACCCCGAGTACTGAGCACCGAGCACCCTGAGAACTGAGCACCCAGCACCTTGAGCACTGAGCACTGAGCACCCTGAGCACTGAGCACCCAGCACCCCGAGTACTGAGCACTGAGCACCCTGAGTACTGAGCTCCCAGCACCCCGAGTACTGAGCACTGAGCACCATGAGTACTGAGCACCCAGCACCCTGAGCACTGAGCACTGAGAACACTGAGTACTGAGCAACGAGCACCCCGAGCACTGAACACCCAGCACCCTGAGTACTGAGCACCCAGCACCCTGAGTACTGAGCACTCAGCATCCTGAGTACTGAGCACCGAGCACACCGAGCACTGAGCACCCAGCACCCTGAGCACTGAGCACCCAGCACCATGAGTTCTGAGCACCCAGCACCCTGAGTACTGAGCACCCAGCACACTGAGCACTGAGCACCCAGCAACCTGAGTACTGAGCACCCAGCACTCTGAGCACTGAGCACCCAGCACCCCGAGCACTGAGCACCCAGCACCCCGAGCACTGAGCACTGAGCACCCTGAGCACTGAGCACCCAGCACCCCGAGTACTGAGCACTGAGCACCCTGAGTACTGAGCACCCAGCACCCCGAGTACGGAGCACTGAGCACCCTGAGTACTGAGCACCCAGCACCCTGAGCACTGAGCACTGAGAACCCTGAGTACTGAGCACCGAGCACCCCGAGCACTGAGCACCCAGCACCCCGAGCACTGAGCACCCAGCACCCTGAGTACTGAGCACTGAGCACCCAGCACCCTGAGTACTGAGCAGCCAGCACCCTGAGTACTGATCACTCAGCAGCCTGAGTACTGAGCACTGAGCACCCCGAGCACTGAGCACCCAGCACCCTGACCACTGAGCACCCTGAGGACTCAGCACCCAGCACCCCGAGTACTGAGCACCCAGCACCCTGAGTACTGAGCACCCAGCACTCTGAGTACTGAGCACTGAGCACCCGGGCACTGAGCACCCAGCACCCTGAGCACTGAGCACCCAGCACCCCGAGCACTGAGCACCCAGCACCCTGAGCACTGAGCACCCAGCACCCCGAGTACTGAGCACCGAGCACCCTGAGAACTGAGCACCCAGCACCCCGAGCACTGAGCACTGAGCACCCTGAGCACTGAGCACCCAGCACCCCGAGTACTGAGCACTGAGCACCCTGAGTACTGAGCTCCCAGCACCCCGAGTACTGAGCACTGAGCACCATGAGTACTGAGCACCCAGCACCCTGAGCACTGAGCACTGAGAACCCTGAGTACTGAGCACCGAGCACCCCGAGCACTGAACACCCAGCACCCTGAGTACTGAGCACCGAGCTCCCCGAACACTGAGCACCCTGAGTACTGAGCACCAAGCACCCTGAGTACTGAGCACCGAGCACCCAGAGCACTGAGCACCCAGCACCCCGAGCACTGAGCACCCAGCACCCTGAGTACTGAGCACCCAGCAACCCGAGAATGAGCACCCTGAGCACTGAGTACCCAGCACCATGAGTACTGAGCACCCAGCACCCTGAGTACTGAGCACCCAGCACCCTGAGCACTGAGCACCCAGCACCCTGAGTACTGAGCACCCAGCACGCTGAGTACTGAGCACCCAGCAACCTGAGTACTGAGCACCCAGCACCCTGAGCACTGAGCACCCAGCACCCTGAATACTGAGCACCGAGCACCCCGAGCACTGAGTACCAAGCACCCTGAGTACTGAGCCCCGAGCTCCCCGAGCACTGAGCACCCTGAGTACTGAGCACCCAGCACCCTGAGTACTGAGCACCGAGCACCCCGAGCACTGATCACCCAGCACCCCGAGCACTGAGCACCCAGCACCCTGAGTACTGAGCACCCAGCACCCCGAGAATGAGCACCCTGAGCACTGAGTACCCAGCACCATGAGTACTGAGCACCGAGCACCCTGATCACTGAGCACCCAGCACCCTGAGTACTGAGCACCCAGCACCCTGAGTACTGAGCACCCAGCACCCTGAGCACTGAGCACCCAGCAACCTGAGTACTGAGCACCCAGCACTCTGAGCACTGAGCACCCAGCACCCCGAGCACTGAGCACCCAGCACCCCGAGCACTGAGCACTGAGCACCCTGAGCACTGAGCACCCAGAACCCCGAGTACTGAGCACTGAGCACCCTGAGTACTGAGCACCCAGTACCCCGAGTACTGAGCACTGAGCACCCTGAGTACTGAGCACCCAGCACCCTGAGCACTGAGCACTGAGAACCCTGAGTACTGAGCACCGAGCACCCCGAGCTCTGAGCACCCAGCACCCCGAGCACTGAGCACCCAGCACCCTGAGTACTGAGCACTGAGCACCCAGCACCCCGAGCACTGAGCACCCAGCACCCTGAGTACTGAGCACCCAGCACGCCGAGCACTGAGCACCCAGCACCCCGAGCACTGAGCACCCAGCACCCTGAGTACTGAGCACCCAGCACCCTGAGCACTGAGCACCGAGCACCCCGAACACTGTGCACCCAGCACCCTGAGAACTGAGCACCCAGCACCCTGAGTACTGAGCACCCAGCATCGTGAGCACTGAGCACCCAGCACCCTGAGCACTGAGCACCCAGCACCCTGAGTACTGAGCACCCATCACCCTGAGTACTGAACACCCTTCACCCTGAGCACTCAGCACGGAGCACCCAGCACCCTGAGCACTGAGTACTGAGCACCCAGCACCCTGAGCACTGAGCACCCAGCACCCCGAGCACTGAGCACAAAGAACCCTGAGCACCCAGCACCCTGAGCACTGAGCACCCTGAGCACTGAGCACTGAGCACCCAGCACCCTGAGTACTGAGCATCCAACACTCTGAGCACTGAGCACAGAGCACGCTGAGTACTGAGCACTGAGCACCCAGCACCCTGAGTACTGAGCACCCAGCACCCTGAGCACGGAGCACCCAGCACCCTGTGTACTGAGCACCGAGCACCCCGAGCACTGAGCACCCAGCACCCTGAGTACTGAGCACCCAGCACCCCGAGAATGAGCACCCAGCACCCCGAGCACTGAGCACCCAGCACCCTGAGCACTGAGCACCCAGCACCCTGAGTACTGAGCACCCAGCACCCCGAGCACTGAGCACCCAGCACCCTGAGTACTGAGCACCCTGAGTACTGAGCACCCAGCACCCTGAGTACTGAGCACCCTGCACCCCGAGCACTGAGCACCCTGAGCACTGAGCACCCAGCATCCTGAGCACTGAGTACTGAGCACCCAGCACGCTGAGCACTGAGCACCAAGCACCCTGAACACTGAGCACCCAGCACCCTGAGTACTGAGCACCCAGCACCCCAAACACTGAGCACCGAGCACCCTGAGAACTGAGCACCGAGCACCCAGAGTACTGAGCAACCTGAGTACTGAGCACCCAGCACCCCGAGAATGAGCACCCAGCACCCTGAGCACTGAGCACCCAGCACCCCGAGGACTGAGCACCCAGCACCGTGAGCACTGAGCACCCAGCACCTTGAGTACTGAGCACCGAGCACCCCGAGCACTGAGCACCCAGCACCCTAAGTAATGAGCACCCAGCACCCTGAGCACTGAGCACCCAGCCCCCCGAGCACTGAGCACCCAGCACCCTGAGTACTGAGCACCCAGCACCCTGAGTACTGAGCACCCAGCACCCCGAGCACTGAGCACCCAGCACCCTGAGCACTGAGCACCCAGCACCCTGAGTACTGAGCACCCAGCACCCCGAGCACTGAGCACCAAGCACCCTGAGTAATGAGCACCCAGCACCCTGAGTACTGAGCACTGAGCACACTGAGCACTAAGCACCCAGCACCCTGAGCACTGAGCACCCAGCACCCTGAGTACTGAGCACTCAGTACCCTGAGTACTGAGCACCGAGCACCCCGAGCACTGAGCACCCAGCACCCTGAGCACTGAGCACGCTGAGGACTGAGCAACCAGCACCCTGAGCACTAAGCACCCAGCACCCTGAGCACGGAGCACCCAGCACCCTGAGTACTGAGCACTCAGTACCCTGAGTACTGAGCACCGAGCACCCCGAGCACTGAGCACCCAGCACCCTGTGCACTGAGCACGCTGAGGACTGAGCAACCAGCACCCTGAGTACTGAGCACCCAGCACCCTGAGTACTGAGCACCCAGCACCCCGAGCACTGAGCACCCAGCACCCTGAGCACTGAGCACCCAGCACCCTGAGTACTGAGCACCCAGCACCCCGAGCACTGAGCACCAAGCACCCTGAGTAATGAGCACCCAGCACCCTGAGTACTGAGCACTGAGCACGCTGAGGACTGAGCAACCAGCACCCTGAGTACTGAGCACCCAGCAACCCGAGCACTGAGCACCGAGCACCCCGAACACTGTGCACCCAGCACCCTGAGAAGTGAGCACCCAGCACCCTGAGTACTGAGTACCCAGCATCGTGAGCACTGAGCACCCAGCACCCTGAGCACTGAGCACCCAGCACCCTGAGTACTGAGCACCCAGCACCCTGAATACTGAACACCCAGCACCCTGAGCAATGAGCACTGAGCACCCAGCACCCTGAGCACTGAGCACTGAGCACCCAGCACCCTGAGCACTGAGCACCCAGCACCCCGAACACTGAGTACCCAGCACCCTGAGCACCCAGCACCCTGAGCACTGAGCATCCTGAGCACTGAGCACTGAGCACCCAGCACCCTGAGTACTGAGCATCAAACACTCTGAGCACTGAGCACAGAGCACGCTGAGTACTGAGCACTGAGCACCCAGCACCCTGAGTACTGAGCACCCAGCACCCTGAGTACTGAGCACCCAGCATCCTGAGTACTGAGCACCGATCACCCTGAGCAATGAGCACCCAGCACCCCGAGCACTGAGCACCCAGCACCCTGAGTCCTGAGCACCCAGCACCCCAAGAATGAGAACCCTGAGCACTGAGTACCCAGCACCATGAGTACTGAGCACCCAGCACCCTGAGTACTGAGCACCCAGCACCCTGAGCACTGAGCACCCAGCAACCTGAGTACTGAGCACCCAGCACTCTGAGCAATGAGCACCCAGCACCCCGAGCACTGAGCACCCAGCACCCCGAGCACTGAGCACTGAGCACCCTGAGCACTGAGCACCCAGCAACCCGAGTACTGAGCACTGAGCACCCTGAGTACTGAGCACCCAGCACCCCGAGTACTGAGCACTGAGCACCCTGAGTACTGAGCACCCAGCACCCTGAGCACTGAGCACTGAGAACCCTGAGTACTGAGCACCGAGCACACCGAGCACTGAGCACCCAGCACCCCGAGCACTGAGCACCCAGCACCCTGAGTACTGAGCACTGAGCACCCAGCACCCCGAGCACTGAGCACTCAGCACCCTGTGTACTGAGCACTGAGTACCCAGTACCCCCGAGCACTGAGCACCCAGCACCCTGAGCACTGAGCACCCAGCACCCTGAGTACTGAGCACTGAGCACCCTGAGTACTGAGCACTGAGCACCCTGAGCACTGAGCACCCAGCACCCCGAGCACTGAGCACCCAGCACCCTGAGTACTGAGCACCCAGCACCCTGAGTACTGAGCACTCAGCAACCTGAATACTGAGCACCGAGCACCCCGAGCACGGAGCACACAGCACCCTAAGCACTGAGCACCCTGAGGACTGAGCAACCAGCACCCTGAGTACTGAGCACGGAGCATCCTGAGTACTGAGCACCGATCACCCTGAGCACTGAGCACCCAGCACCCCGAGCACTGAGCACCCTGAGTACTGAGCACCCAGCACCCTGAGTACTGAGTACTAAGCAGCCAGAGCACTGAGCACCCAGCACCCCGAGCACGGAGCACCCAGCACCAAGAGTACTGAGCACCCAGCACACTGAGTACTGAGCACCCAGCACCCTGTGTACTGAGCACCGAGCACCCCGAGCACTGAGCACCCAGCACCCTGAGTACTGAGCACTGAGCACCCAGCACCCCGAGCACTGAGCACCCAGCACCCTGTGTACTGAGCACCAAGCACCCCGAGCACTGAGCACCCAGCACCCTGAGCACTCAGCACCCAGCACCCCGAACACTGAGCACCCAGCAACCTGAGCACTGAGCACCCAGCACCCTGAGCACTGAGCACCCAGCACCCAGAGCACTGAGCACCCAGCACCCTGAGCACTGAGTACCCAGCACCCTGAGTACTGAGCACCCAGCACCCTGAGTACTGAGCACCCAGCACCCCGAGGACTGAGCACCCAGCACCCTGTGCACTGAGCACTGAGCATCCAGCACCCCGAGCACTGAGCACCCTGAGCTCTTAGCACCCTGAGTACTGAGCACCCAGCACCCTGAGTACTGAGCACCCAGCACCCTGAGCACTGAGCACCCAGCACCCTGAGTACTGAGCACCCAGCACCCTGAGTACTGAGCACCGAGCACCCCGAGCACTGAGCACCCAGCACCCTGAGCACTGAGCACCCAGCACCCCGAGCACTGAGCACCCAGCACCCTGAGCACTGCTCACCCAGCACCCCGAGTACTGAGCACCGAGCACCCCGAGAACTGAGCACCCAGCACCCCGAGCACTGAGCACCCAGCACCCTGAGTACTGAGCACCCAGCACCCCGAGAATGAGCACCCTGAGAACTGAGTACCCAGCACCATGAGTACTGAGCACCCAGCACCCTGAGTACTGAGCACCCAGCACCCTGAGCACTGAGCACCAGAAAACTGAGTACTGAGCACCCAGCACTCTGAGCACTGAGCACCCAGCACGCCTAGCACTGAGCACCCAGCACTCCGAGCACTGGCCACTGAGCACCCTGAGCACTGAGCACCCAGCACCCCGAGTACTGAGCACAGAGCAACCTGAGTACTGAGCACCCAGCACCCCGAGTACTGAGCACTGAGCACCCTGAGTACTGAGCACCCAGCACCCTGAGCACTGAGAACCCTGAGTACTGAGCACCGAGCACCCCGAGCACTGAGCACCCAGCACCCCGAGCACTGAGCACCCAGCACCCTGAGTACTGAGCACTGAGCACCCAGCACCCCGAGCACTGAGCACTCAGCACTGTGTGTACTGAGCACTGAGTACCCAGTACCCCTGAGCACTGAGACCCAGCACCCTGAGCACTGAGCACCCAGCACCCCGACCACTGAGCACCCAGCACCCTGAGTACTGAGCACCCAGCACCCCGAGCACTGAGCACCCAGCACCCAGAGCACTGAGCACCCAGCACCCTGAGTACTGAGCACCCAGCACCCCGAGCACTGAGCACCGAGCACCCCGAACACTGTGCACCCAGCACCCTGAGAAGTGAGCACCCAGCACCCTGAGTACTGAGCACCCAGCATCCTGAGCACTGAGCACCCAGCACCCTGAGCACTGAGCACCCAGCACCCTGAGTACTGAGCACCCAGCACCCTGAGTACTGAACACCCTGCACCCTGAGCACTGAGCACTGAGCAACCAGCACCCTGAGCACTGAGCACTGAGCACCCAGCACCCTGAGCACTGAGCACCCAGCACCCGGAGCACTGAGCACCCAGCACCCTGAGCACCCAGCAGCCTGAGCACTGAGCACCCTGAGCACTGAGCACTGAGCAGAGAGCACCCTGAGTACTGAGCACCCAACACTCTGAGCACTGAGCACAGAGCACACTGAGTACTGAGAACTGAGCACCCAGCACCCTGAGTACTGAGCACCCAGCACCCCGAGCACTGAGCACCCAGCACCCTGTGTACTGAGCACCGAGCACCCCGAGCACTGAGCACCCAGCACCTTGAGTACTGAGCACCCAGCACCCCGAGAATGAGCACCCAGCATCCCGAGCACTGAGCACCCAGCACCCTGAGCACTGAGCACCCAGCACCCTGAGTACTGAGCACCCAGCACCCCGAGCACTGAGCACCCAGCACCCTGAGTGCTGAGCACCCTGAGTACTGAGCACCCAGCACCCTGAGTACTGAGCACCCAGCAGCCTGAGTACTGAGCACCCAGCACCCTGAGTACTGAGCACTGAGCACCCAGAGAACTGAGCACCGAGCACCCCGAGCACTGATCACCCAGAACCCCGAGCACTGAGCACCCAGCACCCTGAGTACTGAGCACCCAGCACCCCGAGAATGAGCACCCTGAGCACTGAGTACCCAGCACCATGAGTACTGAGCACCGAGCACCCTGAGCACTGAGCACCCAGCACCCTGAGTACTGAGCACCCAGCACCCTGAGTACTGAGCACCCAGCACCCTGAGCACTGAGCACCCAGCAACCTGAGTACTGAGCACCCAGCACTCTGAGCACTGAGCAACCAGCACCCCGAGCACTGAGCACCCAGCACCCCGAGCACTGAGCACTGAGCACCCTGAGCACTGAGCACCCAGAAACCCGAGTACTGAGCACTGAGCACCCTGAGTACTGAGCACCCAGTACCCCGAGTACTGAGCACTGAGCACCCTGAGTACTGAGCACCCAGCACCCTGAGCACTGAGCACTGAGAAACCTGAGTACTGAGCACCGAGCACCCCGAGCTCTGAGCACCCAGCACCCCGAGCACTGAGCACCCAGCACCCTGAGTACTGAGCACTGAGCACCCAGCACCCCGAGCACCGAGCACTCAGCACCCTGTGTACTGAACACTGAGTACCCAGTACCCCCGAGCACTGAGAACCAGCACCCTGAGCACTGAGCACCCAGCACCCCGAGTACTGAGCACCCAGCACCCCGAGCACTGAGCACCCAGCACCCCGAGCACTGAGCACCCAGCACCCTGAGTACTGAGCACCCAGCACCCCGAGCACTGAGCACCCAGCACCCCGAGCACTGAGCACCCAGCACCCTGAGTACTGAGCACCCAGCACCCTGAGCACAGAGCACCGAGCACCCCGAACACTGTGCACCCAGCACCCTGAGAACTGAGCACCCAGCACCCTGAGTACTGAGCACCCAGCATCGTGAGCACTGAGCACCCAGCACCCTGAGCACTGAGCACCCAGCACCCTGAGTACTGAGCACCCATCACCCTGAGTACTGAACACCCTTCACCCTGACCACTCAGCACTGAGCACCCAGCACCCTGAGCACTGAGCACTGAGCACCCAGCACCCTGAGCACTGAGCACCCAGCAACCCGAGCACTGAGCACAAAAAACCCTGAGCACCCAGCACCCTGAGCACTGAGCACCCTGAGCACTGAGCACTGAGCACCCAGCACCCTGAGTACTGAGCATCCAACACTCTGAGCACTGAGCACAGAGCACGCTGAGTACTGAGCACTGAGCACCCAGCACCCTGAGTACTGAGCACCCAGCACCCCGAGCACGGAGCACCCAGCACTCTGTGTACTGAGCACCGAGCACCCCGAGCACTGAGCACCCATCACCCTGAGTAATGAGCACCCAGCACCCCGAGAATGAGCACCCAGCACCCCGAGCACTGAGCACCCAGCACCCTGAGCACTGAGCACCCAGCAACCTGAGTACTGAGCACCCAGCACCCCGAGCACTGAGCACCCAGCACCCTGAGTACTGAGCACCCTGAGTACTGAGCACCCAGCTCCCTGAGTACTGAGCACCCTGCACACCGAGCACTGAGCACCCTGAGCACTGAGCACCCAGCATCCTGAGCACTGAGTACTGAGCACCCAGCACGCTGTGCACTGAGCACCAAGCACCCTGAACACTGAGCACCCAGCACCCTGAGTACTGAGCACCCAGCACCCCAAACACTGAGCACCGAGCACCCTGAGAACTCAGCATCGAGCACCCAGAGTACTGAGCAACCTGAGTACTGAGCACCCAGCACCCCGAGAATGAGCACCCAGCACCATGAGTACTGAGCACCGAGCACCCTGAGCACTGAGCACCCAGCACCGTGAGCACTGAGCACCCAGCACCTTGAGTACTGAGCACCGAGCACCACGAGCACTGAGCACCCAGCACCCTAAGTAATGAGCACCCAGCACCCTGAGCACTGAGCACCCAGCCCCCCGAGCACTGAGCACCCAGCACCCTGAGTACTGAGCACCCAGCACCCTGAGTACTGAGCACCCAGCACCCCGAGCACTGAGCACCCAGCACCCTGAGCACTGAGCACACATCACCCTGAGTACTGAGCACCCAGCACCCCGAGCACTGAGCACCAAGCACCCTGAGTAATGAGCACCCAGCACCCTGAGTACTGAGCACTGAGCACCCTGAGCACTGAGCACCCAGCACCCTGAGCACTGAGCACCCAGCACCCTGAGTACTGAGCACTCAGTACCCTGAGTACTGAGCACCGAGCACCCTGAGCACTGAGCACCCAGCACCCTGAGCACTGAGCACGCTGAGGACTGAGCAACCAGCACCCTGGGTACTGAGCACCCAGCACCCTGAGTACTGAGCACCCAGCACCCCGAGCACTGAGCACCGAGCACCCCGAACACTGTGCACCCAGCACCCTGAGAAGTGAGCACCAACCACCCTGAGTACTGAGTACCCAGCATCGTGAGCACTGAGCACCCAGCACCCTGAGCACTGAGCACCCAGCACCCTGAGTACTGAGCACCCAGCACCCTGAATACTGAACACCCAGCACCCTGAGCACTGAGCACCCAGCAACCTGAGCACTGAGCACTGAGCACCCAGCACCCTGAGCACTGAGCACCCAGCACCCCGAGCACTGAGCACCCAGCACCCTGAGCACCCAGCACCCTGAGCACTGAGCATCCTGAGCACTGAGCACTGAGCACCCAGCACCCTGAGTACTGAGCATCAAACACTCTGAGCACTGAGCACAGAGCACGCTGAGTACTGAGCACTGAGCACCCAGCACCCTGAGTACTGAGCACCCAGCACCCCGAGCACTGAGCACCCAGCACCCTGTGTACTGAGCACCGAGGACCCCGAGCACTGAGCACCCAGCACCCTGAGTACTGAGCACCCAGCACCCCGAGAATGAGCACCCAGCACCCCGAGCACTGAGCACCCAGCACCCTGAGCACTGAGCACTCAGCACCCTGAGTACTGAGCACCCAGCACCCCGAGCACTGAGCACCCAGCACCCTGAGTACTGAGCACCCTGAGTACTGAGCACCCAGCACCCTGAGTACTGAGCACCCTGCACCCCGAGCACTGAGAACCCTGAGCACTGAGCACCCAGCATCCTGAGCACTGAGTACTGAGCACCCAGCACGCTGAGCACTGAGCACCCAGCACCCTGAACACTGAGCACCCAGCACCCTGTGCACTGAGCACTGAGTATCCAGCACCCCGAGCACTGAGCACCCTGAGCTCTTAGCACCCTGAGTACTGAGCACCCAGCACCCTGAGTACTGAGCACCCAGCACCCTGAGCACTGAGCACCCAGCACCCTGAGTACTGAGCACCCTGAGCACTGAGCACCCAGCATCCTGAGCACTGAGTACTGAGCACCCAGCACGCTGAGCACTGAGCACCCAGCACCCTGAACACTGAGCACCGAGCACCCCGAACACTGTGCACCCAGCACCCCGAGCACTGAGCACCCAGCACCCTGAGCACTGAGCACCGAGCACCCCGAACACTGTGCACCCAGCACCCCGAGCACTGAGCACCCAGCACCCTGAGTACTGAGCACCCAGCACCCTGAGTACTGAGCACCCAGCACCCTGAGCACTGAGCACCCAGCAACCTGAGTACTGAGCACCCAGCACTCTGAGCACTGAGCACCCAGCACCCCGAGCACTGAGCACCCAGCACCCCGAGCACTGAGCACTGAGCACCCTGAGCACTGAGCACCCAGAACCCCGAGTACTGAGCACTGAGCACCCTGAGTACTGAGCACCCCAGTACCCCGAGTACTGAGCACTGAGCACCCTGAGTACTGAGCACCCAGCACCCTGAGCACTGAGCACTGAGAACCCTGAGTACTGAGCACCGAGCACCCCGAGCTCTGAGCACCAGGCACCCCGAGCACTGAGCACCCAGCACCCTGAGTACTGAGCACTGAGCACCCAGCACCCAGAGCACTGAGCACTCAGCACCCTGTGTACTGAGCACTGAGTACCCAGTACCCCCGAGCACTGAGAACCAGCACCCTGAGCACTGAGCACCCAGCACCCTGAGCACAGAGCACCGATCACCCCGAGCACTGAGCACCCAGCACCCCGAGCACTGAGCACCGAGCACCCTGAGTACTGAGCACCCAGCACCCCGAGCACTGAGCACCCAGCACCCCGAGCACTGAGCACCCAGCACCCTGAGCAAACAGCACCCTGAGCACTGAGCACCCTGAGCACTGAGCACCCAGCAACCTGAGTACTGAGCATCCAACACTCTGAGCACTGAGCACAGAGCACGCTGAGTACTGAGCACTGAGCACCCAGCACCCTGAGTACTGAGCACCCCAGCACCCCGAGCACTGAGTACCCAGCACCCTGTGTACTGAGCACCGAGCACCCCGAGCACTGAGCACCCAGCACCCTGAGTACTGAGCACCCAGCACCCCGAGAATGAGCACCCAGCACCCCGAGCACTGAGCACCCAGCACCCTGAGCACTGAGCACCCAGCACCCTGAGTACTGAGCACCCAGCACCCCGAGCACTGAGCACCCAGCACCCTGAGTACTGAGCACCCTGAGTACTGAGCACCCAGCACCCTGAGTACTGAGCACCCTGCACCCCGAGCACTGAGCACCCTGAGCACTGAGCACCCAGCATCCTGAGCACTGAGTACTGAGCACCCAGCACGCTGAGCACTGAGCACCAAGCACCCTGAACACTGAGCACCCAGCACCCTGAGTACTGAGCACCCAGCACCCCAAACACTGAGCACCGAGCACCCTGAGACCTGAGCACCGAGCACCCTGAGTACTGAGCACCCAGCACCATGAGTACTGAGCAGCGAGCACCCAGAGTACTGAGCAACCTGAGTACTGAGCACCCAGCACCCCGAGAATGAGCAACCAGCACCATGAGTACTGAGCACCGAGCACACTGAGCACTGAGCACCCAGCACCCTGAGCACTGAGCACGGAGCACCCCGAGGACTGAGCCCCCAGCACCGTGAGCACTGAGCACCCCGCACCTTGAGTACTGAGCACCGAGCACCCCGAGCAATGAGCACCCAGCACCCTAAGTAATGAGCACCCAGCACCCTGAGCACTGAGCACCCAGCCCCCCCGAGCACTGAGCACCCAGCACCCTGAGTACTGAGCACCCAGCACCCTGAGTACTGAGCACCCAGCACCCCGAGCACTGAGCACCCAGCACCGTGAGCACTGAGCACCCAGCACCCTGAGTACTGAGCACCCTGCACCCCGAGCACTGAGCACCAAGCACCCTGAGTAATGAGCACCCAGCACCCTGAGTACTGAGCACTGAGCACCCTGAGCACTGAGCACCCAGCACCCTGAGCACTGAGCACACAGTACCCTGAGTACTGAGCACTCAGCACCCTGAGTACTGAGCACCGAGCACCCCGAGCACTGAGCACCCAGCACCCTGAGCACTGAGCACGCTGAGTACTGAGCAACCAGCACCCTGAGTACTGAGCACCCAGCACCCTGAGTACTGAGCACCCAGCACCCCGAGCACTGAGCACCGAGCACCCCGAACACTGTGCACCCAGCACCCTGAGTACTGAGCACCCAGCACCCCGAGCACTGAGCACCCAGCACCCTGAGCACTGAGCACTCAGCACCCTGAGTACTGAGCACCCAGCACCCCGAGCACTGAGCACCAAGCACCCTGAGTAATGAGCACCCAGCACCCTGAGTACTGAGCACTGAGCACCCTGAGCACTGAGCACCCAGCACCCTGAGCACTGAGCACCCAGCACCCTGAGTACTGAGCACTCAGTACCCTGAGTACTGAGCACCGAGCACCCCGAGCACTGAGCACCCAGCACCCTGAGCACTGAGCACGCTGAGGGACTGAGCAACCAGCACCCTGAGTACTGAGCACCCAGCACCCTGAGTACTGAGCACCCAGCACCCCGAGCACTGAGCACCGAGCACCCAGAACACTGTGCAACCAGCACCCTGAGAAGTGAGCACCCAGCACCCTGAGTACTGAGTACCCAGCATCGTGAGCACTGAGCACCCAGCACCCTGAGCACTGAGCACCCAGCACCCTGAGTACTGAGCACCCAGCACCCTGAATACTGAACACCCAGCACCCTGAGCACTGAGCACCCAGCAACCTGAGCACTGAGCACTGAGCACCCAGCACCCTGAGCACTGAGCACCCAGCACCCCGAGCACTGAGCACCCAGCACCCTGAGCACCCAGCACCCTGAGCACTGAGCATCCTGAGCACTGAGCACTGAGCACCCAGCACCCTGAGTACTGAGCATCAAACACTCTGAGCACTGAGCACAGAGCACGCTGAGTACTGAGCACTGAGCACCCAGCACCCTGAGTACTGAGCACCCAGCACCCCGAGCACTGAGCACCCAGCACCCTGTGTACTGAGCACCGAGGACCCCGAGCACTGAGCACCCAGCACCCTGAGTACTGAGCACCCAGCACCCCGAGAATGAGCACCCAGCACCCCGAGCACTGAGCACCCAGCACCCTGAGCACTGAGCACTCAGCACCCTGAGTACTGAGCACCCAGCACCCCGAGCACTGAGCACCCAGCACCCTGAGTACTGAGCACCCTGAGTACTGAGCACCCAGCACCCTGAGTACTGAGCACCCTGCACCCCGAGCACTGAGCACCCTGAGCACTGAGCACCCAGCATCCTGAGCACTGAGTACTGAGCACCCAGCACGCTGAGCACTGAGCACCCAGCACCCTGAACACTGAGCACCCAGCACCCTGTGCAATGAGCACTGAGCATCCAGCACCCCGAGCACTGAGCACCCTGAGCTCTTAGCACCC